>NC_133648.1:293680759-293980759 GCF_009905375.1 Apium graveolens
GTAGCAGAAAAGGAAAAAAGCCTATCCGCGAAAAATTATAGCGTAAAAAACCTTTTTTTAATTTAAATCATTGAAATATAAATCCAAGGCCTCACTAAAAATTAATTAAAAAATGTATTATATTTTCTAAAAGAGAAATCACAATAAATATGAAAGTCATATGGCATCTACAAATATAAACAAAATTGAACAATCGCTTAAATACATTGATTTTGAATCCTTTCTTTTTGCTTCTTGAAGAAACAACCAAGGGTTTTTTTGAAATAATATGATTTATGTACTTGATGTGACTCAACTGTTTTGAACAAATTGAGATGCGATCTCATCAACAAATCGAGATGCGATCCCATCAAAATCTGTACGACTGAATCAAAAACATTAAAATCATGCAGATTTACAATTTCCGGACATGAAGAATGCCAAATCATACCAAACCTTCACAAAAAAGAGTAAACAAAACCCAAAAAATTGGAAGTCTATTAAAGGAAAATAAGAGCTAATCTAGAAAAGTAGAAAAGAAAATGAGGATTGACCCTTTTCGATGATGAAAACTTATGAAAAGCCCTCGGAAAATATTAACGCGAATGAGAGAGATAATATTAGTGATGTAGAACAAGAAGCCATGGATTTTGAAGAGAAACTTGACATGAAAAGGTATGCAAGGAAGAAGGGAGGACAATGACATGATCATGCTGAAGCTGCATGATCATGCCGAAGGGACAACAGATCATGCCGAAATGGCAGTGAGTCACATCTGGTCTGGGCATCTCATGCATGAGCATGCTCGAATCTGCATGATCATGCTACTTATATTTAATATTTTATTCTAATTAGGATTTGATTTTTTATTATATTTTAGGGTTTTATATCCTTATATAAACAATTTTATGATGGAACAATTGGGATCTTATTATTATTTTATCAAAAAACCCTCAAGAGTTCTCTCATCTTTCTGGTGCATTCCAGAGTTATCTTTTCGGATCTGTGCTTGCAGATTCGTGGTTGTTCTTACGGATTAATATTTGTTGATCGTAGTCTTCCATTTCGTGTCAAGTGGCATCAGAGTAAGGATTTCACCTCGTTCTACGATGGCTGGGAAAGGCAATACTGGAAGTTCTAGTGATAGTGATCGTGAGGCTGCTAATACACGGACAATTGAAGAGTTAAGGCAATCTATGAGAAGATTGGAGACAATGTTTCAACAATTGCTTAACAATCGAACCAACCTTTATAACAATCGATTCTTCATCAAACACGAAGGGGAGTAAGAGAAATCGAAAATGATTCTGGTAGTGGGGATTCGGAGGATGAACATATTGAAGTTGAAAATATGGAGAACACCCAACGTCGCAATGATACAAGATTCAGGTTGATATTTCATCGTTCAATGGAAGGTTATGGATATAAGATTTCTTGGATTAGATTTTAGAGGTTGAGCGTTTCTTTGAGTTTGCAGAGGTCTCTGAATATAAACAGGTGAAACTGGTGGCTTATAACAAAGGAGTGGCGTTGTTGTATGGTGGGAGAAGTTGCAAACAGATAGGAGGCGTAAAGGCAAAACACCAATTCAATCATGGAGGAGGATGAAATAGATGTTGATGAGCAGATTTTTACCACCTGATTATTAGCAGTTTATTTTTAGAATTACCAGAATTGTGCACCGGGAAACACAACTTTAACGGAGTATATAGAGGAGTGGTATAGGCTATCAGTTCATAATAATTTGAATGAGAGAGAGGCACAACAAGTTTCGAGGTATGTTGGTGGATTGAAGCTGTGATAGAAATGTTAGTCCCTTAACAATATAGAAAGAATTACAGAAGGGGGGTTGAATGGAATTCTTGAACCTTTTTCTTGAAATAAAAATGTTCAACTCGATTATGGATATATTTGTTTTGATTAGCACAATGCGGAATGTAAACTTGAATGAATCAAAACATAAGTAATTAAAAATAAGAGTCTTTAAAAACTTTCAGGTGGATTTAAACAATTCCACCAGAGATATATTTAATATATCGAGAGAACTCTGTGTGCAGAAATGCTCACAGCTGCTTACACAAAATAGAACTGCTAAGAACACAGGAAATGTTAAAGATAGTGCTTACAAAGATTTCTCTGTTGTTGTTTCTTAGCTTTCTCAGTCATTTTTCTATTTGCTACTCTCTTGGTTTATATATTACCAAAATTACAAAGTCAAAAGAACTGAACAAATATAAAATCTAACAGTCTTGATCTTTGCTGCTTTTCGTCCTCTATTACCCAGTTAATGGGCTTCCACAGTGTTTTTGTATCCAATTCAACGGCTGTGTGTCAGCTTTCACTGTTCAACTGATGTTTGAATCTTGATGTGATCATCTGTCGACTTTCAGATCATCCGTCGATGACTTAATTGATCATCCGTCGACTGCTATGTTAAACATCCATTGATAGTCATTTGATCATCCGTCGAAGCTTTGTTAAGCATCCGTTGGTAGCTATTTTGGTCATTCGTCGAAGCTTTGTTAATCATCCGTTGGTAGCTATTTTGGCACTTGACTTCATTTCACTTATACAGAATTACAAGACATTGCTTATGTACAGTTAATCAACCTATTCTGCATATCTAGTTAAAGTCAACATGACTTATATGCTACTACAGATTCTATACAAAGGTGCATACAACACTGTGCTACAAACTTATTATTACATAAGCTACTCACTCGATGGATAATAAGTTAATCATCCGTCGGGACCATAATGAGTTATCCGTCGGGACTATAATTCTTATCTGTCGAGTGCTACATTATTTCACTAAGTAAAATCTACTTAGATGTTTTGTTTAGGTAATTATCAAGTACACAACATATTCACAACAATCTCCCCCAATTTATGTCTACTGGAATTGTAGCCATAAATTAAGAGATACTTGATGATAACAAAACATCCTAAGCATATATCTTTAAAGATAAGTAGATAAAACTGAAAGTGCTTCAATTTAAACAAAAATGTACAAGGTTTGGCTCACAGTCAGTTCAAGATGCTCCTCTAGTCTGAGCAGATTTTTCTAGTTTCTTGAAGGTCTGGATCTTCTTCCAAGCTTTCTGTTGTTTTCTTCAATTTGATTCTGGAGCCGTTTGTGGAATTCTAATTCATCAGATTCTGAGAGATCTAACATTTCTTGCATTTCCAAGAGAGTCTCATTGCTAGAGATACTCAATTGGTCTTCTAATCTGAAGAATCTTCTCACACCCTTGTCATCCATGAATTCCATCAGCCAGTAGGACCTTAGATGCACTCTTCTCCCTGTGTATGGGATGATAAGAGTTTTGGATAATGCATCTTTGGCTCTAACACTCCTTAGCTCTTCAATCTTCTTCAATACTAATCTTCTTGCAGTTACATTGAACCCAAAGTTTTTCTTGAAAGATGAATAGACTTTGATCAACACAGCTTGGCTTTCTTGAAGTATCCTGTGAAGAGGCCACTGAATCTCCCTTCCCCCTTTGTACTTGAA
This sequence comes from Apium graveolens, assembly GCF_009905375.1. Lineage (NCBI taxonomy): Eukaryota > Viridiplantae > Streptophyta > Magnoliopsida > Apiales > Apiaceae > Apium > Apium graveolens. The sequence continues at coordinate 293,684,253 of NC_133648.1, forward strand.
CACCAACCTTTCAGGTAGGTTACTATATGCATCAATTGCCCTTACCTCATCCAGCTCCTCCAGATAAAGGTTTAGATCTGAGAATTCTTTGATGTCACACAAGTACAAGTAGTCTCCCCTGTTGACCTTGGGTTGAGCTTTGACTACTGACTTGGATTTGAGAGGTGACAGCTTCACTTTCTTGACTGCCCTTGATTTTGTCCTTCTTGGCTTAGTAAGAATTGGCAAGTTGAAGTCAGGAATTGGTAATTTATCCCACTCTATTGGCTCATCCTTTGGCACAATAGGCTCTCCATGTATGTTCCTGTAGGGGTCCACCACCCTTATGTCTTCAAATACCACAGAGGGCTTTGATGCTTGAGTTTCAGCTTGAGTGGATTCCTTTGGAAATTGATCTTCCAATTCCTTGTCAACAACATCCAACTTTCTTTTTGTTCTTTTAGCCAGTTCTTTCTTTCTTGGGGATTTCTTCTGTTCTTCAATCTTCTTCTCTGATTCAGTAGCTTGAGATGGTTGAGAGGGAATTTGTTGAGAAGAATTCACAGCCTGTAGCTTGGCCAAGATAGCAAATTGTTCTTTCTTTTGTTTAGACTTCTTTGCATCTAGAGCAGCTTGCCTCTTTTCCTGCTTCAATTTGGCTTTTTCTTCTTCCTTTGTATGAGCAAATTATGGATGTCCAGCTATCACACAAATTTTCTTCCCATTTCTGAATATCTTTGCAATTCTCTTTCTTGAGGCTGAATCAGCTGGATCTTTGTAGAGGAGAATAGATCTTGACAGAAGCTTCTTTTCATCAGGCTTGGGTGTCTCATACACATAATCCATAGGGTTCTTCAAAGATAACTTTGGATAGTTTGCCCTTGGTTTAAAAATTATCTCAGCCTTTGTAGTCTTGATGCAGGAAGATTGTCCTTTCTCCAGATAGTTCATGCTCATCTCATTCACATTGATTAGCTTGACATGAGAGTGATGGATGGCTGACTGATCTGGTTCCTTGACTAATTGAAACTTTTTCTGTATTTCCTCATCAATCTTTTTCCAGTTGATCAGAGTCAACTCTTCTTTATCAGCATCTTTCAAATTTGCTGCTGCTGCTGCTGCATTTATAAAATCTAAACCATCTGCAACTGGTGGCTTGGAGATAGTAATTGAAGGTACAATTACTTTGCTGATTTGAATTAGAAATTTCTCCCCCTCAGTTGGTCCTTTCTCCCCCTTACTTGATTCTCTCTCCCCCTTTTTGTTATCATCAAGTGGAGGAGTTAGGCCTTGTGCTTTAGCCAGTTGCATAAGAAGATTTGTCTAAGTCTGTTGATTTTGAAGAAGTAGAGCCACTGAATTCTCAATAACCTGAACTCTGTTCTCCAGCTTGGCTATCTTCTTGTCAGAATCTGATTCTCTCCTTAATCTTAGTAATAGATCATGCATGGTACCATATGGCATTATTGAATCCAGCTTCTCAGAGTTATATGTCTTTAAGTCAGCTATATCCTTTTTCAATTCATCCACACTGAGATTCTGTCTTGAGTGTTGGATCTTCATCAAATGTAAAAAGTCTAGGTGAGCTTGAAGAACAGCCTTGGTACCAGCATCTGAAGCTTCCTGAAGGGCCTGCTGAATAGCTATTATTTGTTTTACCAAAGACACCTTAAACTGCCCTGGTGAAAATTCCTTTGCCCATGCCCATTTAGGTAAACTTAAAGCAGAACTTGGGCCTTCGGCTCCCCCTAAGTTCATGCTTTCATCCAAAGAACCAGAGTCATCATCATCATCAGAATTTACTCCAAATTCTTCAGATGGCTCTCCAGCTTGAGAAGGCATTCTGTTCACAGCAGCTTTATCTCTTTGAAGAGATTCTGTGGTGTGCACTAAATTCAAAGTCTGCTCTGCCTCCACATTGCCCTGAGCAGTCAACAGTTGATAGGCTGAAATAGGGTGAGTAAAAGTGTCAGCATCCAAGGAAATGTTATCAATTACAGCTTTGTAATGTTGCTGAAATTGTTTTTCCTTTTCAGCCTCATCCACAATCATTGACTCACTAGCAATGGCTGGTTCCATCCTTATTTCTCCAGTACCTGCCTTTCTCTCATATTCTCTCTTTTGTTGCATTAGGGTCTCACCCTGGCTCCCCACCCTCACCTTCACCTACTAAGGTGGGACTCCTCTCACTCACTTTTGCCAATCCTAAATGAATGGACTGCTGAGATTCACTCTTTTCCTCTCCTTTTGCCTGGGAGCAACCCAGCCTCTCACTCAATGCACTCTCCTCTCTCAGTCCTAAGAGTGATTGTATTACCACCAAATCTTCTGCACTTGAAATTATTGAAGTTTGAAGTTGTGCAGAGACACTCGACGGATAAGTGATATCCGTCGGGTGAGTGGTAAAGCTATCCGACGGATAACCGCTGTTAAGCTTATCCGTCGGGATACAATCACTACTCGACGGATGAGCAATATCCATCGAGAGAGTAGAAATGAATGAGGTGGGAAGAGAAACTATTGTTGACTCTGTGTTGATTGAAGTTATTTGAGGCATAGATGTCACAATAGAATCAGAAAGAATTGGCAAGTGAGCCAACAAATCATCTAAAAGATGATACTCACTTGCACTAGATTTTGGCTTCCCCAACAGAGTTAAAGAAGGAGAATCAGGAATTGAAGTGTTATCATGTCCACTTCCAGTGAGTTAGTTGGTGAGTATTGTGTTTCTGTGGCTTCTATTATGAGAGATTTTGGCTGTGACTCCACATTTATTGGAGCCACATCAATCTGAATTTGAGAAGGTACAGGGACTGTGTCTTTAGCACCAGTTTGCACTAAGTGTGTGCCCTGTGCATCCCCAGTTGTTTTGGATTTCTTCTTTCTAGTGTAAGTTTGGTGTGAGCTTGTGTCCCTAACCCTCTTGGTCTGTGCTCTTGGATGAGAGCTTTGTTCAATAGCCACATCCTTTTGGGAGGATGCAGCTAGAAGTGAGCTTTTGTCCTTTTTAAGCACTACAGTTTGTTGGGAAACTGCAGTGTGGCTAGGCTGGGATTCACTCAACTCTCCAACCTTATCCTTGGGGTTTCTTTGATGTTCACCCCTTCCCTCACCTATCTTACCCTCCTTCACACTCCCCTCTTTGGCTTTAGTAGATTTTTCAACTAGTACCTTTTGAGAGATACCAGAGGGGGTTTTCTTTGATTTGGATTTAAAAATTGCAGTTGTTTTGGCAGCTTTGGTAGGCAACTGTTTGGTCATTGTCACAGTTGCCATAGCTAAGCCTGAAGTCAAAGAAATAAAAGATATTGGAATAGTTGAGGGTCTGGATGAACTTACCTCACTTACCTGAGGTGTCAGCATTACAGGAAAATAGAACATTGGCACATCCTTGTGATGGTTGGCTCTGTTCAAGTCTACAATGATTCTTCTCTCTTGAACCCAACAAGCTAATTTGTTGTTTGGGTTCTCAAGTTCAATCGCTTGACAAAGATGGTTAGCCAAAAGCATAAAAAATCTAGCATAGTAAATATTCTTTCCTCTTTTGGCTAAGTCACCTAGTTTAAAACCTAACTCATACACAACAAGGTCACTGAAATTGTAATATTTGTCTGTAACTAGCATGTATAGCATGTTAAGCATGGAAATGTTCACAGAATCAAAATTACTGATTTTTCCAGAAAAGACTTTAGTTACTACATCACACAAGTAACTCCATTCCTTCCTAAGACCTAGTCTTCTAATTTCACTTAGTTTTGCAGTAGGAAGTGCATAATGAATGGAATTGAGCATATTGACAATATCAGTGTCAGTGTATGGTGCAGTTACATTATCATCAGGAATCTTGAAACATGCTTTTATTACGTCACTATTGATACAAAAATCATTACCTTTGATGGTTAGAGTGATGGTTTTGTCAGTAGAGTTGTAGATTGCTGTTGTCCACATCTCCTCAACAACTTCACAATAAATTGTGGGTGATTCCAGCATGGCAAAACTTAACTTGCAGTTGTTCACGAAGTCCATCATCTTATGATAGTCTTCAGATTGCTGAATCCCTTTATTGACCAAGGCAGTGAAGTTGTTCTTCTCATAGATGAACCCAGTCTGTGACATGATCTTAACTACGGGTGCCATTGTTAGAGAAGAAAAGCTTGAAGAGAAAGAGGATTTTTGCTTGAGAGAGAATGAAGTAACACAGTTGAATTTGAGAATGATAAAAGAAAATGATTAGAATGAAATAAGCTTTTATACTTTACTCAAAATCAACTAATAAAAATAATAAAGAGAAGTAAATTACCCAATAGAAATTGTCTAAAATAGTCATTTTAAAATGAACTGTAAAAATTCTACCCATTATCCGTCGTGTAATGCTTACAAACTGTAAGTATACTCGATGGATAATGTTCAGGGAATTAACGGTTAAGATTTAGACACTTCGACGGATGAGGATAAGTTGATATCCGTCGAGCTTTAAAGTACTCCAGAAAAGTAATTGATTTTTATTTACAATTTGTATATCGACGGATGACTCAACTCGATGGATAATGGTCATCCGTCGAGATGCAAATTTTGACTTAGCCAAAATTTTCATCCAAGACTAAAAATCAGTTAAATTTCTGGCTACTTTTCAACTTGCAAAATAATTCAGATAAATTCAAGAGTAATTAAGCATACCTAACTCATTTACCAACCTAGAAAAGGTGGATTCATCCAGTGGCTTGGTAAAAATATCTGCAAGTTGCTTCTCACTTGGAACAAAATGTAACTCTACAGTACCATTCATTACATGTTCCCTTATGAAATGATACTTGATGTCTATATGCTTTGTCCTTGAATGTTGCACTGGATTTTCAGTGATGGCAATTGCACTTGTGTTATCACAGAAAATAGGAATCCTTTCAACTTGCAAACCATAGTCTAGCAATTGATTTTTCATCCATAAAATCTGTGCACAGCAACTGCCAGCAGCAATATATTCAGCTTCAGCTGTAGAAGTAGAAACTGAATTTTTCTTTTTACTGAACCAGGACACAAGCTTGTCTCCTAAAAATTGACAGGTTCCTGTTGTGCTTTTTCTATCAATTCTGCAACCTGCATAATCTGCATCTGAATAACCAGTTAGATCAAAACCAGAATCTCTAGGATACCAAATGCCAAGGTTTGGTGTTCCTTTGAGATATCTGAAAATTCTTTTGATAGCTATCAAATGAGACTCTCTAGGATCAGCCTGAAATCTAGCACACAAATATGTAGCAAACATTATATCTGGCCTACTAGCTGTTAAGTACAAAAGTGAGCCAACCATGCCTCTATAACTTGAAATATCCACAGACTTTTCAGTAGTGTTTAGTTCAAGCTTAGTTGCAGTGGCCATGGGAGTTTTTGCAGATGTGCAATCCATTAGATCAAACTTCTTTAAAAGATCATAAATATATTTAGTTTGACTAATGAATATTCCATCACTAACTTGCTTAACTTGTAAACCAAGAAAGTAAGTTAGTTCTCCCATCATACTCATTTCATACTTGCTTTGCATCAGTTTGGCAAACTTTTTACAAAGTTTCTCATCTGTAGAGCCAAAAATAATATCATCTACATAAATTTGAACAAGTATGCTAGAGCCATTCACATTTTTGAAAAATAAAGTTTTATCTACATTACCTCTTGTGAAGTGATTTTCCAAAAGGAACTTTGATAAAGTGTCATACCAGGCTCTAGGTGCTTGCTTCAGTCCATAAAGTGCTTTCAGTAGATAATAGACATACTCTGGGAAATTTAGATCTTCAAAACCAGGAGGTTGACTTACATACACTTCTTCCTCCAAATCTCCATTCAGAAAGGCACTTTTGACATCCATTTGATAGACCTTGAAATTGGCATGGGCTGCATAGGCTAAGAAGATTCTGATGGCTTCAAGTCTTGCAACAGGAGCAAATATTTCATCAAAATCTATTCCTTCTTGCTGACAATAGCCTTTAGCAACCAATATTGCTTTGTTCCTTACTACTATGCCATTTTCATCCATCTTGTTTCTGAATACCCATTTGGTGTCTATTGGATTCTTTCCTGTAGGCTTGGGTACCAGCTTCCATACTTTATTCCTTTCAAATTGGTTTAGCTCCTCCTGCATAGCTAAAATCCAATCAGGATCTAACAAGGCTTCTTCTACCTTCTTTGGTTCTTCCTTAAACAGGAAGCTGCTGTATAGACATTCTTCTTGAGTTGCTCTCCTGGTTTGAACTCTGGAAGAAACATCACCAATAATCAGTTCAAAGGGGTGATCTTTTGTCCATTTTCTTGGTTGAGGTAGATTAGCCCTAGATGAAGAGACCTCAATGTTGTCTTGATGTGTGATTGAGTTTTGATTGCTAGAAACTCCCCCTGAGTTTGTGGATCTTTGATTTGAGATTGGGGTGCTTTCTATGGGTGATCTGCCTTGACTTCCTGCTCCTTTTGATAACCCGACGGATGGTGAATTTTGAGTACCGACGGATGAGGCAGGTTGTCTTCCGACGGATAATACAGATTGCCTTCTGACGGATGAAGCATTATGTAACTCGACGGATGTTGAGTTTTGTGCTTCATTTGTAGTAGATTTGTCTGCATTATCCTTAGACACTGTTTCTTGATCACTCTCATCATCACTTTCATCACTGATCATCTCAACATTGTCGAATTTGAGGCTCTCATGGTAATCTCCATCTTTTAGTCCTTCAATCTTTTTATCATCAAACACAACATGTATAGATTCAACAATAATGTTGGTTCTTAGATTGTAGACTCTATATGCTTTACCAACAGCATATCCAACAAAAATTCCTTCATCTGCTTTAGCATCAAACTTCCCATTTTGATCAGTTTGATTTCTCAGAATATAGCATTTACAGCCAAAGACATGAAGAAAGTTCAGAGTTGGCTTCTTGTTCTTGAACAATTGATAAGGTGTCATGCATCTTGCTTGATTAATCAGAGAGATGTTCTGAGTGTAGCATGCAGTGTTTACAGCTTCAACCCAGAAGTATGTTGGTAGTTTTGATTCTTCAAGCATTGTCCTTGCAGCTTCAATAAGAGATCTATTCTTTCTTTCCACTACTCCATTCTGTTGTGGAGTCCTTGCTGCTGAAAACTCATGCAAGATTCCATTTTCCTCACAAAATGCTCTCATGACATAGTTCTTGAACTCAGTTCCATTATCACTCCTGATTCTTCTAACTTTGAAATCAGGATGATTGTTAACTTGCCTTATGTGATTGATGATGATTTCACTAGCCTCATCTTTGGACTTTAGGAAATAGGTCCAAGAGAACTTTGAGAAATCATCTATAATTACTAGGCAAAATCTTTTCTTTGAGATTGACAGTATATTGACTGGTCCAAACAAATCCATGTGAAGCAGTTGTAGAGGCTCTTCAATTGCTGAATCAAGTTTCTTCCTGAATGATGCTTTAATCTGCTTCCCTTTTTGGCAGGCATCACACAGTCCATCCTTTGTAAACTCCACCATAGGAATGCCTCTAACTAGCTCTTTCTTTACCAGCTCATTCATGGTCTTGAAGTTCAAATGAGATAACTTCTTGTGCCATAGCCAACTTTCATCTTGACTTGCTTTACTGAGAAGACAAGTTACAGATTCTGCTTTAGTTGAGTTGAAGTCAGCTAGATACACATTTCCTCTTCTCACACCAGTGAGAACCACTTTGTTGTTTTGATTATTAATCACAACACAGGTTTCTTTATTGAAGGTTACTGAGTTGCCTTTATCACAAAGCTGGCTGATACTCAACATATTGTGTTTGAGACCATCCACTAAGGCAACCTCTTCAATGATGACATTGTCCTTTGGAATCAAGCCATATCCCACAGTATAACCTTTGCTGTCATCTCCAAAAGTGATACTTGGGCCAGCTCTCTCTTCAAACTCTGTGAGCAGGGTAGAATCACCAGTCATGTGTCTTGAACAACCACTATCCAAGTACCAAAGATTCCTTCTGTTTCCCTGCACACATCAAAATCAAATCAAGTTGATTTTGGTACCCAAGTTTCCTTGGGTCCTGCCTTGTTAGCTTTCTTCTTCTGTTTCTTAGGTCTTAACTCATTTGACTTAGGAATTTCAGATTCTTCCTTAGTCATTTGGGTTGGGCCTTGGAAACCACTAGATGCAACAGAATTATCATGCATGTTATGGCTAACAGGAAATGGCATGCTCGGTGCAAACATGTTATTCCAGTAAGGCATGCTAAATGTCATTTGAGGCATATTGTATACAGCATAATATGGATTAGGTGCAAATGGCATATTAGCAAACTGTGCATTCATGTTCTGTGTAGGCATAGCATTAATAGGCATGGGAGGCATGGCATTCATGTTAGAGAATTGAGGCTGAACAGATATGGGAGTAGGTATGGCAGATTTGCAATTAACAGACAAATGATTTACACTACCACATTTGACACAGATTTTTCTAGGAGCATATTTGTTAGGTGTGTAGTTATTATGTTTGTTAATCCCTACTTTACCATTCCTATTGTTTTTCCTTTTAGTCTCTGTTTTTACCTCTATCTTCTCAAGTATGTCACTTAACTGTTTGACAGTCATGTGACCAACATTAGCCTTCTTCCCTTTCTTGGCTTGACTTGACTCTCCTGAAACAAAGTTCTTGGAAACAGACCCATACTTTTCATTTAGCTTGGTTAATTTGGCTTTGCTAATGGGTTTGCTCACAGCCGACGGATGAGAATTTTTATCATTCGACGGATAACACTTTTTGTTATCCGACGGATAGTTCTCATCATCCGTCGAGTCTACATCTGTCAGCAATCCATCTACCAAAATAGGTTCTAGTATCTCCTTATTCTTTTTCCAGGCTTCATCATAAAAAGACTCAATTCCTTGAACCTTGGTGATTTGAGCATGAACATCTCTGGATGTTTTCCATGCTTTAATCACCTCCTGTTCACAATCGAGCTGCTTCTTTAAAATTTCTTCCTTTTTCAAGGACTCAGTTAATTCCTCCTTGGCAAATCTACACTCAATTTTTAGTTTCTCAAACTCAACAAACTGAGACTCAAGCACATTATTCCTCTCACTCAAAAACAAGTTGTTTTCTTTGATTTTAGCATTTTCTTTAGTGAGGGACTTAAGTGTAACACGCAAATGATACAATTCTGTAGACATGTCATTTATTGCATCATTACACTCAGCTTTCGATAAATGTGCAAGGTTTGTAGTGATTACCTTATTGCTTGAGGAACTTGTCTCTGTTTCATCAGACTTGGCCATAAGGGCTAGATTGACATAGCTGACATCCTCATCTTCATCCAAACCATCAGCTGCCCAGTCATTCTCTTGTGTAATAAAAGCCCTTTCCTTATGTTTGAGTAGATCAAAGTATTTTTGCTTATAATCCACAGACTCAAATCTTTTCTTACTGAAATCTGACTTTCTACACTCATTTGAAAAATGCCCTGCCAAGCCACATTTGAAACACTTGAATTTTGATTTATCCACCATATTTCTATTTGGATTGGCAGCTCCAAAGTTCTTCTTGAACTTGAGCTTGACAAATCTTCTTGAAAGGAATGCTAGGTGCTCATCAATGCCCTCCATGTCATCTTGACTCAATGAATCTTCACTTTCTGCAGCTAGCCCTTTACCCTTGCTTTCACAGGCCTTTGAAGTTGATTCCACAGCTTCCATCTTCACTTCCTTCTCCTTTTCCAGTTCAGCCACTAGTGTAATGGATCCTCCTTTCTTCTTTCCTCTCTCCATTCTTTCATCCTGCTCTATCTTCTTTCATCCTGCTCTATCTCAAGCTCATAGGTCTTCCGAATTCCATACAGTCTCTCCAAAGTAAACTCCTTATAATCTTGTGAGTTTCTCAATGAGATTGTCATTGGTTTCCATTCCTTTGGAAGAGATCTGAGAAATTTCAGATTGGAGTCTTTAGTCTGATAGACTCTTCCATGCAATTTAGGAGCATTTAGTAGCTTTTGGAATCTACTAAAAATGTCAGTGAGTGACTCACTTTCTTCATTATGAAAATGCTCATATTGCTGAATTAGGAGCTGCATTTTATTTTCTCTTACTTGCTCAGTACCATCACAGATTAACTGTATTGTGTCCCAAACTTCCTTGGCAGTCTTGCAGTTGATGATGTTATCAAACATGTCTGCATCAACACCATTGAACAGAATGTTCATGGCCTTTTTATCTTTCCTTACTTGTTCAATATCAGGATCAGACCATTCATGCCTTGGCTTTGGAACAGATGGTTCATTTCCTATTGCAGCTCTTATTGGAACATGAGGGCCTCTTTCTATGCAGTCCACATAGGCCTCATCTTGAGAAAGCATATGAAGATGCATCTTTACCTTCCAATGATGGTAATTATCTTTATCAAGAAAAGGAATCTTGACTCCAACATCTTTCTTCTTCATCTTGCTGAATTATTTTGATCATTAAACTCTTTGTAGATTAAGAGCTTGCTCTGATAACAATTGTTAGTCCCTTAACAATATAGCAAGAATTACAGAAGGGGGGTTGAATGGAATTCTTGAACCTTTTTCTTGAAATAAAAATGTTCAACTCGATTATGGATATATTTGTTTTGATTAGCACAATGCGGAATGTAAACTTGAATGAACCAAAACATAAGTAATTAAAAACAAGAGTCTTTAAAAACTATCTGGTGGATTTAAACAATTCCACCAGAGATATATTTAATATATCGAGAGGACTCTGTGTGCAGAAATGCACACAGCTGCTTACACAAAATAGAACTGCTAAGAACATAGGAAATGCTAAAGATAGTGCTTACAAAGATTTCTCTGTTGTTATTTCTTAGCTTTCTCAGTCATTTTTCTATTTGCTACTCTCTTGGTTTATATATTACCAAAATTACAAAGTCAAAAGAACTGAACAAATATAAAATCTAACAGTCTTGATCTTTGCTGCTTTTCGTCCTCTATTACCCAGTTAATGGGCTTCCACAGTGTTTTTGTATCCAATTCAACGGCTGTGTGTCAGCTTTCACTGTTCAACTGATGTTTGAATCTTGATGTGATCATCTGTCGACTTTCAGATCATCCATCGATGACTTAATTGATCATCCGTCGACTGCTATGTTAAACATCCATTGATAGTTATTTGATCATCCGTCGAAGCTTTGTTAAGCATTCGTTGGTAGCTATTTTGGTCATCCGTCGAAGCTTTGTTAATCATCCGTTGGTAGCTATTTTGGCACTTGACTTCATTTCACTTATACAGAATTACAAGACATTGCTTATGTACAGTTAATCAACCTATTCTGCATATCTAGTTAAAGTCAACATGACTTATATGCTACTACAGATTCTATACAAAGGTGCATACAACACTGTGCTACAAACTTATTATTACATAAGCTACTCACTCGATGGATAATAAGTTAATCATCCGTCGGGACCATAATGAGTTATCCGTCAAGACTATAATTCTTATCCGTCGAGTGCTACATTATTTCACTAAGTAAAATCTACTTAGATGTTTTGTTTAGGTAATCATCAAGTACACAACATATTCACAACAAGAGAGAAGATAGGGTTGCAAGTGATTTGGACAGTAGAGGAGGCCCAAAATATGACATTGAAGGCAAAATTGATGGAGAAGTCAATAAGTAAATTTCCAAGCTATAAGAAGGATGTTGCTAAATTTTCAGGTAATACTTCAACCAACAAAAATAAATCTCATGATCTTATTCAAAATCACACCAAGCCTATGCCTGCATGTAACCAACCCCAGAAAAATTCATCAACTACATCTTCACAAAAGACACCTAATCCTTACAAAAAATCTGGAGGATTTAAATGTTATAGGTACGGCTAGCCCGGTCTTCGCTTCAATGAGTGTCCTCAAAGGAAGCCTGTGAATCTTGTTGGGATGGATAATGTGTATGAATATGAACATGGTGATTCGGATGATAATTCAGAGAATTTGGAAGAGTGAAAATAGCTGAAGAAGATGGAGAATGAGTAAATTTGTAATTCAACGTGTTATGTGTTCTGTAAAAGTATAAGATCGTTCACAAAGGAACAATATTTTCAAAGCTTGCTACAGTATTCAAGGCCGAGTTTTTGATCTAATTGTAGACAGTGGCACCTGTGAAAACTTTGTGTGCAGAAAATTGGTAGAACATCTCGAGCTAAAAACTGAAAGCACCCTAAACTTTATGCTATTGGTTGGATTCAGAAAGGTCCCAAAGTTGACATGACAGGTATCTGTAAAGTCCTGATTTCTATTTGAAAATATTATCAAGAGGAGGTATTTTATGATGTTATTGATATGGATGCTGGTCATATTTTGTTGGGCAGACCGTGGCAATTTGATGTCGGCATTACTTATAAAGGAAGGAAGAACATTTATCTTTTTGAATGGGGTGGCAAAAAATTGCAATAGTTCCAAAGAACAATGAAGCGTTTGAAATAAATAGAGGTAAAAAATCTTGTTGGTGACTTTTGAAAGGGAGTTGGAGGAGGATATAAAAAAGCTAAGGAAGTGCACTTGGTGGTGGTGAGAGCACTGGTGTTAGAAGCAAAGGAAAATGAGAAAGTAACAATGCCTAAGATTATAGAACCGCTATTTGAGGAGTTTTGAGAACTTTTGGCTGAAGACTTGCTCAATGATCTTCCTCCTTTGCATAATATTCAACATCATATAGACCTGGTTCCTGAAGAAAGTCTACTAAACCTGTCACATTACAGGATGAGCCCAAAAAAATAAGATATTACAAGAAAAGGTAGAAGAGTTTCTGCTAAAATTTTATTCGTGAGAGCATGAGTCCGTGTGCGGTACCTGCGTTGTTAGTGCCAAAGAAAGATGGTAGTTGGAGAATGTGTGTTGACAATCGAGCTATAAACAAGATAATTGTGAGATATAATTTCCCTATTCCATCATTGGATGATATGTTAGATATGTTGGAGGCTCCATATTATTTTCAAATATAGGTTTACGAAGTGGATATCATCAGATTCAAGTGAATCCAGGAGATGAGTGGAAAACAGCCTTCAACACGAAATATGGACTTTATCAGTAGATGGTGATGCAAATGACACCAACATCGTATCTAACATGGAAACATACTTATCCTAGGAAGGATCCAGAATCCATGATCTTGGAAAGTCCTACTTACCATTTAAGAAGGAGACATGTTCACCAAGTCTCCCTACCTTAGTCTAAACCTATACTCAATATCTAAATAAAAAGCTCTACCCCTCAATCTAAAACTACGTTTTTGGATTGATTCTCTATAACACAGAGATACGTAGGCATCATGCGAGGATAACTGGTCCCCACCACAAGAACAACCATTAAAGCTTGAAGCTCAACAACCCTAACATTAAATACAATCACAATCCTAGTTTTTATTCCATGACATTTGACGTAGTCTGTGGGGAGATAACAACAACTATGGTGAGTACATGGAATAGAAGTAACAACAAAGCCGATGATATAATTCCATCATAAAAGATCTCATTTATGGTGAAGATACCCCCACACTCGACCTATGCTACCACTGAAGGAGGAACCCTTGTACGGGCATCTCAGACTCAAAGCTCAATGGACGAATGCCCCGATACAAGATCCACCACTACGGATGAATCCCCCAACTCTTCAAGGGACGAATCCCCAATTTTAGCAACTACAGGCAATGATAAACCCTCAACCTGTTGGGTATGAGTACTTAATGATCGTGATTCCAGGGACTACCAATCCACCTTACGGGATGCCTCTATACCAAGAGGTTGGAGGAAGTTGTCTCCTCTAATCGAGGTGAAGGACAAGGGCGGATGCTCCAATACATTCGTGGCTTGGTTCCCATCCTTGAGAATCGAAAATCATCTGGACCCTACTCTGCTAGAGACTCCGACTCATCAGAGGAGGAAACTTCTCTAATAAGGAGACACCCTGGCAATGAGCATGTGCCGAGTAGCTATCGACAGCCCAAAAGCACCTAAGGGACAATTCCCCAAGATGTATAAGAGAGGATTAGAGCCCATGAAGCTGAGATCCAAATGTTGAAATGTCATCTGAAGATGCATCATACGCCAAAACCTCAACAAACAGCGAGACCAAGGGATTTTCCTAATGTCATAGACCTGGAAGGTCCAACACCAAGGTAAGGGGTTGCGACCCCAAGGGTTGATCCAAGTGATTTGATGCCCCTAGGAGATCCTGATAATCCAAACCCACCATTCACTGAAGAGATAATAGATGCCAACATCTCAAGGAAGTTTAAGATGCCCACCATCAAGGCGTATGATGGTACTGGTGGTCCCGCAAATCATGTCAGGTTGTTCTTCAATGCCCTGTTAGTGCAGCCCGTGAATGAAGCTATTAAGTGTCGGGCCTTTCCCCAAACTCTATCTGGCATGGCCCATAGGTGGTATAGCCATCTACTCCCTAACTCGATTGGGTCTTTCAGAGATTTGAGCCAAGCTTTCATAACGCAGTTCATCAGTGGCAAAGTATACTAAAAGCCCGGCTTCTGTCATGAGTATTGTACAAGGACCAAAACATCAGAGATTACCTGAATCGATTCAAAAAGGAGGCCTTGAAGGTCCCGTATCTTGATGATAAAGTGGCTATGGTTGCTCTACAGTAATGGACTAAGGATAAATTCCTCAAAATGTCTCTAGCTAAGCGTCCACCAGAGAATATGATACAACTCCAGAGTAGGGCCAGAAAATAGATCCAGGTTGAGGAAAGTATGAAGAAGACAGTAGTAAGAAATGAACCCAATGGTGGCAAGAAATGAAAAATGGACCCAAGGTACGATGACAAGGGCAAGTATTCTCGAATCGGCAAGAACTCTGAACCCCTTCCAGGAAGAATCAAGGACCAAGGTTCACTAAATACGCAAATCTAAATGCACCGAGAAGCCAAATACTAATGAAAATTGAGAAATACAAGGATTTCAGATTGCCGAAGCCCCTAAGGGGAGACCCCGAGAAGAGAGACAAGAACCAATTTTGTAGGTTTCATAAGGATATTTTTTATGCAAGTCATGTCTGTATTATAACAAGACTAAGTCAAATTGACAACTCTAAGATTAAGTTGTTTGATAATAAATTTTGTATTCTGTATTGTATTTCTTGAGTCTATAAAAATGTTAGAAGATTAGACTGGAGGATTTTTCTGTGAACAGATTCAAGCTAAGGAATAAACTCTGGAAAAAGAACAAGCCATGATCATGACTCAGAGAAAAGTGTATAAGCTTGGAGTTGAATAAAACTGTTCTATGAAAAATTCTCTAAGTCAAGATATTGACAAGTCACAGATCAAGTTATATCGAGAAGTCATTCTAGAAGTCCAGAATGACTTATCGAGAAGTCCAAAATGGATTATAGAGAAGTCTCATAGATATCGACATGTCAAATGAAGATGTAGAGAACTGAAGATATTGACAAGTCATTTCTACATGTAGAGAACTCAGATATATCGACAAGTCAAATGAAGATGTGAAGAATTGGAGATATCGATAATTCAATTTCTCATATAGAGATCTCATAGATATCGACAAGTTAAAATGTGTATATAGGAATCTCAGAGATATCGACAAGTCATTTCTACATGTAGAGATCTCAGACATATCGACAAGTTATTTCACATGCAAAGATCTAGAGACCTCGACAAGTCAAGTATACCTATGGAGAACTCAGAGATCTCGATAAGTCATTATACTTATCGAGATGTCACTTATCTATAGAACAAACTAGATATCTCGACATACTTCTCGAATACAGATTGCAGACAAGTTAAAGATTCAAGATTATCAGTCAATAAATGATCTATCAATTGGATTGAAAAGTCTACAAAGTAGCTGGGAGAATACAAGATCAAGGGCCAAGATTAATTGGACAAAGGATGGTCACATACCTACAAGATTCTGCACAAATTTTCTAAGCTAGAAATGGAAATAGAAAAAGGTTGCTTTAGAAAGTAGTTTAGTATATTTTAGTGCAAGTCTTGTAAACCCGTGCTGCTAGTCTATAAAGCATGCATTGGTCCTTAGTTCACATGTAATATAAACAAATCTAAAATTTTCTTGTATTCTCTCAAGATAGTAGCTGAATTCTTATTTTCTTAAGAACCCAGAATTTGTAGCAAGACCAACTTAATTAATATAAATTAAGTGAGTTTTGAAAATAATGTGTTTGTTGGTTATTTATGTAAACACAATATCTATACAAAATCTAAACTGCTTTGTTCACCTAAAATCCAAACAAGTTTAAAAAGGCTAAAAATCCAAGAAACACATTCACCCCAGTATCAAGATACCAGCCTTTGATAAAATCAACTATACACTTTGGAAGAAAAAGATGATGTTGTTCATAAGGATGACCAATCCCATGTATATCCAGATTCTCAAGAATGGCCCATTTATCCCCATGGAAAGGGTTGATGAATCTACTGATGAAGATATGGTCATTCCAGCTCATTTTTTTTCCAAAAGACCCTTCAAAATACACAGAGACAGAAAAGGAAAAGGTCTCCCTAGACAGTGGCCTGCAACTAATTCTGATAGAGTCACTTGACAATGTTATGTATAACAATATTGTCAACTGTGACACAGCCAAATAGATTTGGGGGAAGATTGAAATTATGTGTGAAGGTACAAAGGAAGTAAGATCAAATCAAAGGAGAATACTGGTGTCTCAGTATGAGGGTTTCATGGCCAAGCCTAAAGAAGGAATTACTGAAGTTTTTGAAAGATTCAACAAATTGATAAATGACTTGCAACGTCATGATAAATATTATGAAGCTGAGGAGGTTAACCTGAAGTTTTTTTTAGCCCTTCCTGACCACCTTGAATAGAAAATATCAGCTATTAGAGAAGGAAGAGAATTGAGCAGAATGACACTGGAAGTTTTATATGGGATCTTGAAAATATATGAGCTTGAAATGTTACAAAGAAAGTCATTGAAGGCAAATCAAGGACATGTAGTTGATGGATCCAATGCCTTAGTGGTTAATGAAAGTAAAGCAAGTGAATATGAACAAGATGCTCAAATTCCAGCCATTCATGTTGTTGAACAAAAGAACAAGGGACCTCAGAAACAAGTTATTTTGGAGCTAGAGGAAGATGAATACTACACCCGTTTTGTGCCAGATGAGATGAATCAATCAATGGTTTACCTGGCTAGAAATTCTCTATTATTAGGGTTAAAAAGCCAAGTTTTTTCAAGAGCAAGGGACAATACTCAAATAACAACAACTGGAAACCAAAAACTCAGTTTAACTCAGCTAGCAAAGGTGGCTACAAAATTGGATCCGTTGACAGATCAAAAATAAGGTGCTCTAACTGTGATGAGTTAGGCCACTTTGCAACTAAGTGCAGGAAGCCAAAGAAAGTGAAGAAGGATAAAGCCTATCTGGAATTAGAAGCAAAGTATGAAGCTCTCTTGAAGAAATAATAGGGAAAAGCTTATATAGTTGAACGCAAGAGTTGGGATGATACTGATGAAGATGATGAGAATGAAGAATTTAGAAATTATGCATTTATGGCTCTTGAGCAAGGAGAATCATCCTCATCAAAATTAGAGGTACCAATTCTAACTACCATTGATTTAAATAGAAGCCAATATAAAGAAACTGTTGAAAAGATAAGTGTAGATATGTTTCACATTCACACAAGCATGGTGGTAGCTACTGAGGAAGTTAGTAGATTGTCAAAGACAAATGAGAAGCTTGAGATTGAAAAGCAAGAATTGGAATTGCAGCATGTTGAGCTTGAAAATGTCAATCAAGAAAATGAATATTTGAAAAACAAGCTCAAGTGTGCAAGTGAAATTGAAGCTGTGTTGAGGGAAAAATTGAAGAAGAATGAGATGAAATTGAAGTCTTTCAGAAATGCATCTCGGTTGGTTGGACAATACCATGAGAAGAACAAACCATGTGCTAATATAATTATTGGTTTGGACTATGATGCCTTGAACATCCATAGGAAGAATCAAGGTGACAAAGTTAAGGCAATTGCAGATCTAGATGTCTCTGTTATGCTGAGAAAATTTGATGCACCTTTGTTCAAGGCATGTGAGGTTAATTTCAGTGAGGTTGAGTTGGTCATCAAGCAAGAACTTGCAGATGAAGACAATGAAAAGAAAAATGAATAAATCACTCCTAATGCGGAAATTAAGAAGAAGCCCATGGTCAATCAAGTTTATAAGACACCAATCAAGAAAATAAAAAATGAGAATGAAGGAAGGAAAATGAAGAACATGAATGGGAAAATTGGAACAAGAGCAATAACTTTGCATTTGTTGTAGATGCTCCCAGAAAATAATGTCAAATGTGTAGTTCAACCAATCACCTAACTGACCTTTATAAGAAGGCTGTTAGTGAGCCAAAAGTGGGAGCATGCAAATGCAATGAAGCAAAGGCTGAAGACTCCTATTCTTTCTATGATAAATTTTATTACATTTCTTGCAATATGAAACTGATGACAAGCTGTCATAAACTAAGAGTAGATCTCAAAAAAGTTAAACTTGGGTCTACAGCTAAAAAGGAAAATGCATATCAATCATTGAATATTGTTCTTTCTGAATCATCAAATTCTACTTCTGCAACTTCTGTTAAAAAGAAGAAAGTACCCAACACTGCTTGGGTAGCTAAATACACTTAATCCTCATTGTGTGCAGGGCAAAATGAAGAGAGTCATATGAATCATTGACAGTGGATGCTCCAGACATATGACAAGTGATAAGGCCATGCTATCACAGTTTGAGGAGATGGCCGGCCCATTGGTGACTTTTGGAGATAACAACAAAGGGTTTACGATGAGATATGACAAGTTAATTACTTGTAATATTGTCATTGAAGATGTAGCACTAGTAGCTGGTCTTGAGGTGAATCTCCTGAGTGTCAGTCAATTTACAGATAAAGGATTCAAGGTTTAATTTGACAAAGGAGACTGCTCAATTATCAGCAAAAAGACCGGTGAAATTGCTTTGAAAGGAGCAAGGAAAGGAAGCTTGTTTGTTGATATCTATACTCGGCAAATAAGGATGGTATATGTTACTTCTACACCAAGGCATCTATTGAGCAAAGAAGTTGTGGCACAAGAAACCCTCTCACCTGAATTACTAAGCAATTAATACCTTGGTGAAAAAGGAATTAGTGAGAGATATGCCAAATCTAGAATTTGCTCAAGATGAAGTTTGTGAGACTTGTCAAAAAGGCAAAATGAAAAGGTCCAGTCACAAAATCAAAACTGTGAATTCTATAAGTGCACCACTGCAACTTGGACCAGTTAATGTCTTATCTATTTCTAGAAAAAAATATGCACTTGTGATGGTGGATGACTACTCAAGGTACATATGGGTAGAGTTTATCCATTCAAAGGATGAAACTTCACACATCATTATTGAACACATCAAGAAGATTGAGAAGTAGGCTAAAGATCAAAATTGTGTGAAGAGATTGAGGAGTGACAATGGCATAGAATTCAGGAATGTAATTTTAAATGAATTCTGCAAAGACAAGGGCATTGTTCAAGAGTTCTCAGCAGCAAGGACACCTCAGTAAAATGAGGTAGTTGAAAGGAATAATAGAACTCTACTTGAGGCTGCTAGAACAATGCTGCAAGATGCGAATTTGCCAACAATTTTTTGGGAAGAAGCTGTCAACATTGCATGCTACATTCAAAACAAATATCTCATCAACAAAAATCTTGGCAAGTAACCTTACTCAATTTTTTCAAAAAGGAAGCCTACTGTGAAGCATGTGCATGTCTTTGGAGGCAAGTGCTTTGTGCTAAAAGACAACTCTGGATATGTGGGAAAATTCGACTTTAAAGTTTTTGAAGCAATTTTTCTGGGATATTTATTAGAGTGAACTGCCTACGGAGTTTTTATGCTTGAACAAAAAAAATTATGGAAATCACGACCTTTGATGATGACAAGTGTCCAGGCTTGGAGTGCCTTGATGAAAATAAAGCTGAAGCCCTTAAGTTTGAAAATATAAACATTGATAGTGATTCTAAAGATGAAGCTGAGATTAACACAAACAATAGAATGAATGAAGAGTCAACTGAGTAAGTGAATCATGAGGATGAAAACTCATCTCATATACCTGAATTTGATGGCACAAACTCAGGGGGAGAAAGAGGAGAAAGTTTTGCAAGTCATGCCAATGGTGAAGAAAATGCAGAAAATTCAAGTCAACAAAATCACACCAGGAAATGGGATAAGAGTCACACAAGAGATGAAATTATTGGTGATCCAAATGTTGGAGTGAGGACTAGAAGTGCGACTGCAAATGAATGTCTATATACATGATTTCTTTCACAAATTGAGCCTAAGAATACTGAGAAAGCTCTACTTGATCCTGACTAGATATCTGCCATGTAAGAAGAGCTAAATCAATTTGAGAGAAACAAAGTTTGGAAGTTGGTTCCTTCCCCAAATAACGGAAGCATAATTGGAACAAAGTGGGTTTACAGGAACAAAATGGATGAAAATGGAATTGTAACAAGAGACAAAGCAAGGTTGATTGTAAAAGGCTATTCACAAGAAGAAGGAATTGATTATAATGAAACTTTTTCTCCAGTTGCAAGACTTGAAGAAATAAGGATCTTTATTGCTTTTTCTGCACACTCAAATTTTAAATTGTATCAAATGGATGTAAAGAGTGCATTTCTTAATGTTGAGTTGGATGTGCAACAACCACGTGGCTTTGAAGATCCAGAATTTCAAGATTTCATTTATCAATTGCTAAAGGCTCTCTATGGATTGAAGTAAGCACCTAGATCTTGGTATGACACAATATCAGAATTTCTGCTAAAACATGGATTCACTAGAGGAACAATTGACAATACTCTATTCTACAAGCATCATGGTGGTGATATGATCCTAGTTCAAATCTATGTGGATAATATCATTTTTGGTTCTACAAATAAAAAACTATGTCAAGATTCTCAAGACTCATGCGGAGTGGATATGAGATTAGCATGATGGGAGAATTAAGTTACTTTCTTGGACTCCAAGTCAGCCAAAGAAGTGATGGAATCTTCATCATCCAAACCTAGCATGTTAAAGATTTATTGAAGAAATTTGGAATGGTTGAATGTTCACCTACATCAACACCTATGTCTACAGCTTCAAAGTTCGATGAAGATAAAAAAGGAAAAAGTGTAGACATTTCAGGTTATAGGGGAATGATTGGATCTTTGTTGTACTTAACAGCTAGTAGACCAGACATTATGTTTGCAACATGTCTGTGTGCAAGATATCAAGCCAATCCAAAAAAATTACATTTGATGCCTGTGAAAAGGATTTTCAGAAACTTAAAGGGAATACTAAACTTGGGACTATGGTATCCTCAGGGAACAATATTTGAAGCTATTGGATACATAGATATAGATTTTGCTGGATGCAGGGTTGACAGAAAGAGTACTAATGGAAGTTGTCACTTTCTTGGTCAGAGACTTGTATCTTGGTACAGTAAGAAATAACAATCTGTGTCAACTTCCATAGCTGAAGCTGAATACATAGCTGCTGGAAGTTGTTGTGCTCAAGTGCTTTGGATTATAAATCAATTAATGGATTATGGCCTAGTGTTACATAAAATTCTAATTATGTGTGATAATACTAATGCTATATTTATTGTTGTTAATCCAGTTAATCATTCTAGAACTAAGCACATTGATATAAGGTACCATTTTATTAGAGAACATGTTGCAAATAGTACTATTGAGCTCATTTTTGTTCCAACAGAAAAACAATTAGCTGACATTTTCATTAAACCTTTGAATGAAGCAACTTTCACTGGACTTGGTGAAATTGGAATGTTAAAAATTTTCATCCTAAAGGCGAGAACTCGGCTAATATGTTGCAGCAGATTAATTTTCGATAAATAAAATTAATTTGATTTAATTGGAAATTAACTGAAATGTGATTTATAAATATTTCAGAAATTTTTGTATTTTTTTTTCAAAATTAAAAATTCAACTTGGAATTCTTCAAATTCTGAAAAAAGCTGTCCAAATGTTAATTTACATTTTCAATATGTAAAATTATATAAGATAGAACTGAAAAGAACAAAAGTATATAGAGAACTGGGTTCTCGATAATTCTAAATGACTTCTCGACAAGTCATTTTGAGACTTCTCGATTGAGTTCTCGATAAGTCTTTTTTTTTACTTCTCGAAGGACTTCTCGACAAGCCTCATTATGACTTCTCGATAAGTCTTGTAGAGATCTCGACATATGTTGATTCATAGAGTTATCTACAAGTATACATTTTAGACTTCTCGATAACTTAGAATTGAAATAATTTAATTTAATAAATTAACTTAGTAAAATACTTTTGATATAAAATCATTCTAATTTTATTTTGATTTATTCAAATAAAAATTGGAAAAATTTAGTCCATTCAGGACAAACTGGGTATTTATTTGACATCTCGATAGGTCACTATCTAGTTCTCGACAAGAGTAAGGAAAGTGACATATTGATATGTATCTATTCTTTCACGTGACTTCTCGATAAACAAATCTCAAACATTTATTCCTACTTCTCGACAAGTCACTTACCTTTTTCAATAAATACCCAGACATCTCAACATAACCCCTCTTTACGCTTTTAAGATCTCAGTTGACCTAGTTTTTGCAAACCCTAACCGTTCACTCTCATTTCGAGCTCTTTCTCTTTCAACCCACTCAAACTCAAACACTTACAATGGCTTCAAACACTGTTAAAGCTGGTATCCCTAAGGACGCTACCAACTACCTAGCTTTCATAGATGCTAACCAAGCTCCTGACAGTTTCAAGAGTTTAGTTAAGTTTTTTTCTGAGACTTACTTTGCAGGTGCTTTGACTGCTAATCCCATTCTGTACATGGATGTTCTCAATGACTTCTAGAATTCAGCTGTGGTTAGGACAATTGTGCATGAGACTCAAGTTGTGTCTTTGGTGGTAAACTGCTCAATCCAAGGCCAACAAGTGGAATTTGATGATAATGATGTCAACAAGGCCCTGAGAATCCCTACTGACAACATGGTGGAGGTACCAACTCAATAGGAGTTAGCCGAATTTATGGACTTCATAAATTACAATGAGAAGATCAACCTTTCCAGCTTGAACAAAAAATATCTAAGGAGGGAATGGTCATTCTTGTTCGACTCAATAGTGAAAGGATTTACCTGCAGGAAGACTGGATATGACAATATATCCAATGTGGTCCAAAAGCTGGTGTTCTCCATGGCTCACAACAGGTACATTAATGTTGGGCTATTGATCCTGGAAGAAATCAACACAAGGCTCACAATTTCTTTGGCCATAAGAGGTAAGGAAATTTTCTTTCCTAGGTTTATTATGTCTACTTTGAATCATAAAGTTACAGAAATATATTTACTTAATGGTATTGATAGAACTAAAATAGGAAATTACAAACAAGGGTCCAAAATATTATTTGGTTCACCAATTACAAAGAATAAGGTACCAGTAGGGCTGAGAATCACTGACTTTATGTTAGAAAGATTCAGGACCTACCCATACCCTATGCCTTATATGAGGTTTAGTGCCATATCTAGTACAATTATGGCTCATGTACCTGTTGAAGTACAAACACAGGAACAACAACAAGGGTCTTACACAACTGAAACCCTTCCTTCATAACCACTAGAAGCTAGAAAACCAACCACTTCATCCTCTCAACAGGGTGGAATGGGTAAAAAGAAGAGAAAGCAGGCACCCTTAACTGTTGTTAATGAGAGTGGTTAGGACTAAATCTAACCAGAATCTACCTTGGCAAAAAGCCAAAGAAGATAAAGAAAACTGAGCTTACCATTCAAGTAGCCACCTCTGCATCTTCCCAAAAGGATGCAGTTGCAAAAGAGGGAATTAAACAAACTCTAGAGGCATCCTCTCAACAGGGTGTCTCTATTGAACAAAGCACTCTCCCTAGTGCAATTTGTAAGGAGCCTGCACCCCAACTTGAGCACTCTCAAGTTGATGAAAGAAGAAAGAAGGTTGGCACACATACTGAAAGCACATCAATTGAATCTCCCCCATCCATTCAGGGGAAGATGCCAACACTCAATGCTAATATCACTAATCTCATATCTCAAATTTCTTCTTCATATAACGAAACACTTGAATCCACTTCTCAAGTGTTGTCAAAATCAAGTGACACAGTTCAAGAAACTATGATCACCACCCAGGAACCACATTTGGATGGTGAGAGGCTACTAGCTGGGGTAGACCTTAATGACACCATCAATACCAAAGGGGTTTCATCAGTTTTAACTGAAGACCCTGTGGTTGTTACTCAAGCACCTTCATGTGCTAAACAATCTTCTCAGATTGATAGGTTTGAGGGTAGTACTCCTGAGGGGAGCTATCTAAATCCTCTCCAATTCAATTGGAGGTTCCTCAAGTAGGGACTACTCCCCATAAAATCTTAGCTGAAATTGCACTGACAATTGAAGCTGGAAGTACAATTTCCAATGTTCCAGCTATTGGGGAGGCAAGTATAGCACATTCAAGTGCTAGTTTTTTACAAGAAGAACAAGGGTTTGAGGCCATGGTACATGATAGTAACCTGGTCAAATCCTCTCCAATTTAAATGGAGGTTCTCATTATTGGTGAACAACACACTGTCATAACCACAGTTCCAACTATGAGTTCAACTGTGACTACAGTCACAGGGTTACCTACTACCTCCATACCCTCCACCTCAAACCAAACATACATACCATCTACCTCAAACACTACACCACAACCTTTTCACCTTATATCTCAATGGCTGCAGGATGTTCAAGCCCAACCTACTACAATTGATGATCTCTTGGTTGAGAAACTTGCAGGCCTAGCCAATATTTCCCAATAACTCCTTACAACAGATATGTCAAACCAAGACTATCAAACCATACTACTTTCATACAAGGAGGATGTTGAGGAGCAGCAGGAGAAGATTGTAGATGAAACATATGGTAATGTGGATGCATGGTTCTCAAAGGATTTCACAACAACTATGGAGGAGGCCTTAGCAAAATTCCGAGAAGAATATGTCATCATTTTGGGTAGTATTGCTAAGTTTCTCACTCCTCAGGAAGTGTATGATGTTCCGACAGAGATGTACAAAGCACAATTGAAGGCCTTTTATCACATTGGAAGTGCCATGAAAAGCACTTCGGTCAAGCATCAAACTGAAGTGAAGAAGTTGGTAAATGATAGGGTTGATGAGTTGATGCCAACATTTCAAGAAATCAAGACCAAGTTCAACAAATTCTCAAACAGACTTCAAACCCTCTCTCTCTCACTCCTATAGAAGAAAATGTGTCCAAGCTAAGTAAATTTTTCATAGCTCTATATGAAGTAATCCAGAAGCAAATCACTCAACATAATGACTCAAAGGTCTTGATCAACTTTACAAAGCTAGGTTTAAACCTTCAGCCTTGGTCATAGAGGAGGTCCAGAATGCTGTGCAGAATTCTGTTGGTCCTTTGGCAGGATCAAGCTCACAACAACCCTTGTCTATATCAACATCCCTACAAATCCAAAATCTGTAAGCTCAAATCTCATATCTACAGTCTTCCAATGCTTCTTTGACAAATCAAGTTTCTCAACTGATAGCTTTGGTGTAGAG
Source organism: Apium graveolens (assembly GCF_009905375.1). Taxonomy (NCBI): domain Eukaryota; kingdom Viridiplantae; phylum Streptophyta; class Magnoliopsida; order Apiales; family Apiaceae; genus Apium; species Apium graveolens. Next base: position 293,709,858 of record NC_133648.1, read on the forward strand.
TACAAGATATCAAGTCCCTAGTAGACTCCCACAAATACCTCCAAATCCAAAATTTTGTATCTTTGGGAGCTATTATGGGTGCTTCGAACATTCCTCTTCATACATTGCCAGAAGCAGTTAGGCCTGAAATTCCTACTCCTCTCATCTTGCCTACTACCAAGACTAAGGGGGAGATAGAATCCAAACTGCTAAAATCATCATCCAGGAAAGCCACAATTCAAACAAGTCAAGTTGATATTTGGAAAGAAAGACTATAAAAAGCAGCTGAGGGACCCTGTTTGGATAAAGAGATTGATGAATTGCTAAGGGCTTTCAGAGTTTCTCTAATCAACAACTACTTCACCTACAAAAAGGCATTGAAAAGAAATATCAATTTTTGAAGGGTGATTATGGTGACTATAGGTAACTTTGAGGAAAGGAGGATTGTTGTAAACATTAATAAATCTGGTGTGAACAGATGTATGCAGGTGTCTCTCAACTATCTCATATCAAAAAGAGCATCTGAGCTGGACATCCTAATCAACAAAGTCAACAGGGTGATTTCAGAGGACACTCTCTTGCTAAATAAACTCAAAAAGGCTCAAATAAATGCTTTTTCCAGAAGCATATCTCCAACCTAGCTAGGGAGTGACCTACCTCTGTTTATCAACCAAAAAGTGCAAATATTTCATGATTCCAAAGCACTGTGTCATAGGGAGATTGAAGTTGATCATGAAATTAGAAACTTACTTGAAGCACAAAAGTATCAAGACTGTAGAAGATGAAGAGATGAGAAAAATATTGGAAAGATATTTGAGAAATAATGATAACTTGTTGCCAATAACTCAATTCAACACCAAAGATGTTAGATATTGAGTACAACACAGGGGGTGAATATGTTTCTTTGGATTTTTAGCCTATATAAACTTGGTTGGATATTAGGTAAACAAAGCCGTTTATAATTTACAGAGATATTGTGTTTAACAGAAATAAAACAAAAAGCACAATATTTTAAAACTCACTTAATTTATATTAATTAAGTTTTCTTGCTACAAATTTTGTATTCTTAAAAATATAAGAACTCAGCTTCTTCCTTGAGAGAATACAAAAAAATATGAATCTGTTTCTTCTTCTAAACTAAGGACTAGTGCATTCTTTATACACTAGCAGCACGGGTTTACCATAATTGCACTAAAATGTACTAAACTACTTTCTAAAGCAACCTTTTTCTATTTCCATTTCTAGCTTAGCAAATATGTGCAGAATCTTGTAGGTATGTGACTATCTTTTGTCCTATTAATCTTGGCCCTTGATCTTGTGTTCTCCCAGCTACTTTGTACACTTTTCAATCTAGTAAATCTTGAACTTGTTTGAATTCTGTATTTTTGAGAGGCATATCGAAATCTCCAGTTTGTTCTATAGAGAAGTGACATCTCGATAAGTATAATGACTTATCGACATCTCTGAGTTCTCTATAAGTATAATTGACTTCTCAAGGTCTCTAGATACTTGCATGGGAAATGACTTGTCGATGTGTCTGAGATCTCTACATGTAGAAATGACTTGTCGATATCTCTGAGATCTCTACATACTCATTTGACTTGTCAATATCTCTGAGATCTCTAATAAGAAATTGACTTATCGATAAGCCATTCTGGACTTCTCGAATGACTTCTTGATATAACTTGATCTGTGACTTGTCGATATCTTGACTTAGAACATTTTTCATAAAATAGTTTTATTCAACTCCAAGCTTCTTACACTTTTCTCTGAGGCATGATCATGGTTTGATCTTCTTCCAGAGTTTATTCTTTAGCTTGAATATGTTCACAGAAAAATATTCCAGTCTAATCTTCCAACCTTTTTACAGACTCAAGAAATACAATACATAATACAAAATTGATTATCAAACAACTAAATCTCAGGGTTATTAATGTGACTTAGTCTTGTTATTATTCAGGCATGCCTTACACAACAATCTCTCCCTATTTGTGAGAAGATTGCTTATCACAAATTCATGCTTGATAACAAGACTAACCCTAAGCTAAAAACAATTACATAAAACTGACAGATTAATAGATACAACTTTTATACATTTGAAGATTACATAAGTTCAACAGTTACAACCATCAAATGAATTTTTCATAGCCTAGTTCTTTTCCAATGAGGTCCTTGAGATTTACTAGTACTTGAAGTTCTTCAATTATTTATGTCCCTCTTCGAGCTTGAGCCATTCATTTAATAAGTAACCATTTAGGTAACCAACTCTGAATCTTGAGAATCTGCCAATTTGAATGTTCAGAAAATATCCATCTTTTGATATTCTACTCAACCCCCTTGCCTTGAGCTCATTTGACCTCTGTTCAAACATCTTTATCCCCTTGGCATACTTTCTATCCCTTTCCTCCTTTTCAACCTTCAATCTTGCATGTCTTTTATTCCTTTCCCTCAACCTTTCAGACATCACAACCTTCCACATTCTTGTACTTGTGTCCTTGTCCTTCATCAAGCTAATCATCCTCTTCAATTTTGTGGTTGAAAATATTTCCATTACTCCCCTGCTAAGAAAATGAAGGAGCAATCCAAATAGTAGATTCTGACTTCTGCTAAAGATACAACCCAAACTTTGACAATTTCTTCAGATAATTGTTGGAAAAAGTCATCATCTGTGATGCACATATTTAGAGGTAGAAAGTCATCTTGATTAAAACAGTTCCAAATGACACCAGCATCAACTTGCATTTTTTTGGGTTTTTTACAACAGTCTTGAAGTGAGTTTTGGTCGAAGGCTTGAATGAGGTAGGTTTGTGATTTTCTTTATTGTGACATGGTTGGATCTAATGAGTATTTTGAGTAAGGTGTTTGCAGTTTGTTTATACAAGAATTTAGCCTTTTGAGGTAGGTTTGATTAAGATAGTTTTTGGCTAGGTTTGGTGGTTTGAGTTTGTGAGATTTGGATTTGTTGGACATATTTCTTGATACCTTCTTAACCTCCCTTTTTCCTCCTTCTGCTTTCATCCCCCTTCTTTCTATCATCCATCTTCTTCTCATCCTTTTTCTTTTCATCCACTTTACTGCCGGCTGCCTTGGTAGATTGACTTGGATTTGAGCCAGAAGGTTTTTTCTCATCATCATCCAAGTCATCTTTGATGTTGAATTGAGTATTTGGCAACATGGTTTCAGCATTCTGCAAGAATCTTCCCAAAATCCTGATTATTTCCTCATCTTCTTCTTCTTCATCTTCTTCTTCTTCTTCTTCTTCTTCTTCTTCTCCTTCTTCTTCTTCTCGTTCTCTTTCTGCTCCTTCTCCTTCTCCTCCTTCTTCTCCTTCTCCTTCTTCTCCTTCTCCTTCTTCTCCTTCTCCTTGTGCTCCTTCTCCTTCTTCTCCTCTTCCTCCTTCTCCTCCTCCTCCTTCTCCTCCTCCTCCTTCTCCTCCTCCTCCTCCTTCTCCTTCTCCCTCTCCTCCTTCTCCCCCTTCTCCTCCTCCTCCTCCTCCTCCTCCTCCTCCTTCTCCTTCTCCTCCTTCTCCTTCTCCTCCTTCTCCTTCTCCTCCTTCTCCTGCTCCTCCTTCTCCTTCTCCTTCTGCTTCTTCTTCTTTAGGTCAATTTCCAATGTCATAATTAGTCTTAGATTGCCCCTAACACATTTTTTGAGGATTGTGAAATATTTGAACTTCCTGGTTTGAGAACATATGTAGGCCACCCCTTGCTTGGATAGAGATAGGCTTCAGAAAAGGCAGCTATCTGAGCCTTTTTAAGTTCATTGAGCAATTGGGTGTCCTCTGGAATAACTGGATTGACTCTTTCAATAATAACATCCAACTCAGATGTTCTCTTGGATTGAGGATTTGAGAGAGACACCTGCAGACACTTGTCTAAACCACAATCATTGACATTGGCCACTATCCTTTTCTCCAAGAAATTTCCATTCTTTACAATCACCACTCTCAGAAAGTTGATGTTGTTGACCAAAGCTCTTTTGTAGGTGATGTAGTTATTGTAAAGTGAGACTCTTAGCACATTTAGTATCTCATTGAACTCCTTGTCTTGACAGGGTCATTCTGCAAATTTCAGGAGTCTTTCTTTACTAACATCTTGAGAAATTTTAACTTGAGTAGAGCTTTGGACAGAGTGTGATGTTGATTTTCTAGCTTCTTGTGATTGCAGACCAGCTTCGTTGGATTGTTGAATTCTAACTTCTATCTTCCCCTTAGTCTCGGTAGCAAGAAGGAGTAGAGGACTTGGAATTTCTGGCCTAACGGCTTCAGGAAATACAGGTAGTGGAATCTTCTAGGCACCCATAATAGCACCCAAAGAGACAGAATTCTGCATTTGGAGATGTTTGTGGGAGTCTACTAGGGATATTATATCATTTTGTTGACTCTGAACTAAAGTAGTGAGAGTAGTGACCTGTGCTGTAAGTGAATCATTAGAGGCTTGAAGAGTGGAGATCCGTTGTTGTAGGGATTGGATCTGTAGATTGGTTGAAGTGGATATTGGTTGTTGTGAGCTGGAGGAGAGAGGAGCACCAAAAGTGGCTTGGACAGATTCTTTGATTCCCTCCATCAATAAGGCTGAGGGTTCATACCTGACTTGGTGAAGTTGGTCCAACTTGACTCTTGTGTCATTGTTATTAGTGATTTGATTTTGGACAACTTTATGAAGAGCCATAAATGATTGCTTTAAGTTCTTGATGCTTTGCTCTATACTAGTCACATAAAACCTGGCCATTTGCTCAGCAAATTTGTTGAATTTATTTTTGATCTCTACCTGAGATGGCACAAGTTGATCAAACTTATCTTTTACCAACATTTAGAGTCTGTTTAGATCCCTCTTTTACAACTGCATCCTTTTGGGAGAGTCTGTTTAGATCCCTCTTTTACAACTGCATCCTTTTGGGAGGATACAGAGGTAGTTTCATGAGTGGTCAAGTCAATTTTATTAGTCTTCTTTGGCTTCTTGACCGGGTTAGACTCTATATGGATTGATCCTCACCACTCTCATTGATGATTGTTAATGGTGCCTGCTTTCTCTTCTTTTTACTCACTCCATCCTGTTGGGAGGATGGAGTGGTTGGTTTCCTAGCTTCTAAGGGTAATGAAGAAGGGTCTCAGTTTGGGAAGGCCCCTGTTGGTGTTTCTGTGGTTGTACTTCCACAGGTACATGAACCATAATTATACTAGATATGGCACTAGACCTCATGTAAGACATAGGGTATGGGTAGGTCCTAAATTTCTTCAACATAAATGGAGTGATTCTAAGACCTACATATACCTTGTTCTTTGTATTAGTGAACCAAATAAGATTCTGGACACTTGCTTATAATTGCATATTTTACTTCTATCAATACCACTAAGTAAATGTATGTCTGCAACTTTATTATTTAAAGTAGACATAATAAACCTAGAAAAGAAAATTTCCTTACCTCTTGTGGTCAAAGGCATTGTGAACCTTGTGCCGAGTTCAGCCCCACATTAATGTGCCTGTTATGAACCATGGAGAACACCAGCTTCTGGACCATACTGGATATATTCTCATATCTAGTCTTCCTGCAGGTGAAGGCCCTCACAATTGAGTCAAACAGGAATGACCATTCTCTCCTTAGATGCTTCTTGTTCAAGCTATCCAGTTTGATCTTCTCACTATAGTTGATAAAGTCCATGAACTTAGTTAGCTCTTGTTGAGTTGGGACATCTACCATGTTATCAGTAGGAATGCCCAGAGCCTTGTTGACATTATCCTTATTGAATTTCACTTGTTGGCCTTGAATTGAGCAGTTCACCACTAGAGATACAGCTTGAGACTCATGCACAACTGTCCTAACCACAACTGAATTCCAGAATTCATTGAGAACATCCATGTATAGATTGGGGTTATCAGTTAAGGCACCTGCAAAGTATGTCTCAGACTAAAACTTGACAAAGCTCTTGAAGCTGTCACGAGCTTGATTAGCATCTGTGAAATCTAGGTAGTTGGTTCCCTCATTTGGGATGAAAGCTCTAACAGTGTTTGATGCCATTGTAAGTATTTGAATTTGAGTGGGTAAGAGATTTGAAAGAGAAAGAGTTTGAAATGAGATAGAACAGTTAAGATTTGTAAAAGCTAGGTCACTTGAGATCTCGAAAGCGTAAAGAGGGGTTATGTCGAGATGTCTGGGTATTGATAGAAAAAGGTAAATGACTTGTTGAGAAATAGGAATAAATATTTGGGATTTGCTTATCGAGAAGTCACGTGAAAGAATAGATATATATCGATATGTGACTTTCTTGACTCTTGTCGAGAACTAGATAGTGACTTATCGAGATGTCAAATAAATACCCAGTTTGTCCTGAATGAACTGAAATTTTCCAATTTTTATTTGAATAAATCAAAATAAAAAAAGAATGATTTTATATCAGAAGTATTTTACTAAAATAATTTATTAAAATAAATTATTTCAGTTCTAAGTTATCGAGAAGTCTGAAAATTGATACTTGTAGAGAACTCTATGAATCAGCATATGTCGAGATCTCTACAAGACTTATCGAGAAGTCATAATGAGGCTTGTCGAGAAGTCTTTCGAGAAGTAAAAAAATGAGTTATCGAGAACTCAATCGAGAAATCTCAAAATGACTTGTCGAGAAGTCATTTATACTTATCAAGAACTCAGTTGTCTATATACTTTTGTTCTTTTCAGTTATGTATTATATTAATTTTACATATTGAAAATGTAAATTAACATTTAGACAGTTTTTCTCAGAATTTGAAAAATTCCAAGTTGAATTTTGAAAAATTAAATAGGCAGAGAATTCTGAAATATTTATAAATCATATTCCAATTAATTTCCAATTAAATTAAATTAATTTTGATTTATCAGAAATTAATCTGTTGCAATATATTAGCCGAATTCTTGCCTTTAGGATGAAGATTTTAACATTCCAATTTCACCAACAAGTCTAGTGAAAGTAGCTTCATCCAAAAGTTTAGTGAAAACGTCAGCTAATTATTTTTCTATTGGAACAAAAATGAGCTCAATAGTATCATTTGCATCATGTTCTTTAATAAAATGGTACCTTCCATCAATGTGTTTAGTTCTAGAATGATTACCTGGATTAGCAACAATAGATATAGCACTAATATTGTCACGCATAATTGTAATTTTGTGTAATACTAGGCCATAATCCATTAATTAATTTCTAATCCAAAGCACTTGAGCACAACAACTTCCAGCAACTATGTATTCAGCCTCAGCTGTGGAAGTTGACACTGATTGTTGTTTCTTACGGACCAAGATACAAGTCTCTGACCAAGAAATTGACAGCTTCCGCCAGTACTCTTTCTGTCAACCCTGCAGCCAGCAAAATCTGTATCTGTGTATCCGATAGCTTCAAATCCTATTCCCTTAGGATACCATAATCCCAATTTTGGTGTTCCCTTTAAGTTTCTGAAAATCTTTTTCACAACCATCAAATGTGATTTTTTTGGACTGGCTTGAAATGTTGCACACCGATATGTTGCAAACATAATGCCTGGTCTACTAGCAGTTAAGTACAACAAAGATCCAATCATTCCCCTATAGCCTGAAATGTCTACACTTTTTCCTTTCTTATCTTCATCAAACTTTGTAGCTGTAGACATAGGTGTTGATGAGGTGAACAGTCAACCATTTTAAATTTTTTCAGTAAATTTTTAACATACTTGGTTTGGCTGATGAATATTTCATCACTTCTTTGGCTGACTTGGAGTCCAAGAAAGTAACTTAATTCTCCCATCATGCCCATCTCATATTCACTCTACATGAGTTTTGAGAATCTTTGACATAGTTTTTCATTTGTAGAACCAAATATGACTTTATCGAGAACTCTATCATGAACTCTATTGAGAAGTCTCAAAATGACTTGTCCAGAAGTCAGTTAGACTTATCGAAAACTCACTTCACCATGGGAAGGACTGATGAGATTTGGAAAGAAAGGGAAGCTGAGTTCCCGATATATGGGTCCTTTGAGATTTTGTGATGAATAGAACCGTGACATACGAATTGGCTTTATCTCCAAACCTTCAACAGGTTCATAGTGTTTTTCATGTGCCAATATTGAGAAAGTATAATGCGGATACCAAGAATATAGTGAAACATGAGTAAGTACTAGATCTGTCCTACATTGAGCAACCAGTTGAAATTATTGGTTGAAAAGAGCAAGTACTCAGGGACAAGAGTGTCAAGCTATTCAGAGTCTTGTTGAGATATCCCAAGATCGAGGAGTCAACTTGGGAATTAGAGAGCCACCTGCGAGAAAGGTACCCCATCTATTTGTGAGTTGATTCCGGGACGGAATCCTTTTAAGGGGGGAGACTGTAAGAACCCTGATTTTTGTAATATTTTAAAACTTCTGTGAATAGTAACTTGAGCTGATTAAGTAATATGTATGGGGATCATCATAAAATGAATAGTGGAATTTTGAGAATCCGAGATCATATTCTTGTTTATCGAGGAAAATAAGTAAATGTAAAAGCCGACGGAATTCGAAGATTCACGATTATACTACGTGTTTTCGTATCCGTAAAGAATGGCGTAGAACCGGGAATACTACGTGAAATAAATAATATATCAAGGTGTTTCTATGATCAAGAGAAGGAATGGAATTGGTTATAAGATTATAAGCGATAAAAGAAATCGCTACGAAAAAAGTCGTTATACGTGGAAACTATCGGAATGGAACGACGATTGCGTTTACGATAAATAAATGAATGAGAAGTTAAATCCCATGCAAGTTGGACATGCATAACCAAGTCCTAACTAGTAGTTAGGAGTGTAACCAGATGATTAGAAGTTAACTAGAATAGTTAGTGAAATAGTGTTGAATAGTGATGGGAGACAAACAAGTACACAAGCCATAATTCTCCCTTTTCTCACTTCACCACACAATCAAACCAACCCATACCTTTGCCAAATTATTGTCAAATATGCTTCATACATCCCATATATTCATTATACACTCCCACACTTTAGCCATAAAAGAAAACAACCCCTTTTCCCTCACTTAAAACTCTCCCATTTTTCATTCCAGCAGTTCGGGTTTTCTGAGCAATGAAGAAAGAAAAATTCATAAATCTAAATATACTCATTTAAATATCATGAAATTTTTACCATAGCTTCTCTATATCATGGGTAAGCTTTGTACCAAATTTCAGCCTCAAATTATTTTGTTTCAATTTTATAAAAATGTTTGAATGAGGTGCTGAAAGGTAACTCCGAAATTCTAACTTGTTTCTTGGTTTTGTTTCTTAAGGTTCTAGCCCTTCTAAGTGTTTTCTAAGAAAACCAAGCCTCAATAATCCTAGAACTAACCTTCCTAGTGTCCAAGAAGGTATAACTTTCAACCCTTTAAGGTTTTATAGTTGAATTTAAGTGTTATGTTTGTTGTAGTGTTAAGATCCAAAGGATTGTGTTTGTTTGAGTTTGTATTGATTATGTTCTTGCTAAAGGCTTGAGATGTTGAGTTGTAATCCATGTATGTGGTACTAGATAGAGCATATAAGATTTATGTGGGTGGATCTTGAGAAGTACTTGTGTTTATGATGGTTATAGGTAGTGATTGTGTTAAGATCAAGTAGTAGAAATTGAGTTTGGGCATTCTTGCACTTGATCTGTTTTCTGCAGGATATTCGGCCATAAAAATGGTTAAAATTTGAAAACCACTGGCCATGAATAGATATATCTTATTTTTTAGTTTCTATACATGTGTACATCATCATGAGAAGATTTACAGTTTAGGAATTATGGTCGTTTTAGTGTAAAATATTTCTGCGATTAGCCAACTGCACTTAAGTCCACTTGCATGGTGGTTTTGAAGGACTTAAAATAATTTCGAGATTCTGGAAAAATTATGAAAAATGGATATGACAGCAAAGAAGACTGTCCAAAAAGAATTTTGAGAAAATATTAATTTTTCGATTTGATAAAAAAAAAAATTGGTAAAGCGAGCGCAAGCGAGAAACGCATAAAAACCTAGTTTTGACGCGCGTTTTCTCACGTTCGAGCTTAAAACTCGAAATGGACTTTCTAAAGCGAACGATCGATTTCAAAACTCGACCATGTTATAAAGTGAGAATGAAAGTGTTGAGAATTTGACAATCGGAGATTCGGTATACTTGAGTAGTTGCGAAAGTTGCTTAATAAGAGCGAGACGTTAATCGCGTACTAACTTAGACCGTTGGTTCTTGTTTATAGATCGCCAACCAAACACCAGAGACCATACCACTTCGATTACTCGAGGCAAGTTTTCGAAACCCTATCTCATACTATCCATGCTATATATATACTGTTGTGATATTGATGCCATGATTTACAGTTCAAATATATAAGCTTGTCTATGATATCAATGCATACGAATTATGCTATTGTTTACGAAAACAAATTTCGTTTTACACGAGTATGAGAAATTGAAACGTATTTCAAATATAATATATGATAATGGGAGTCGGAGATATTTTAATAACGATTTAATTCCGGAGAGAGCCGGACGCGAAAGATTTCTATTTCGATAAATAAAGTACGTTCGCGTAATATATATATCAAGCGAACAATTGAGATTTTGACTTAAACTTCGAGAAATATTGGTTTATTCATTTAAGGGACACCCTTACTTGATTGTTTATTTTATAAAGCGATACTTAAGGGATTATTAAATATCCAGAAAGTATTTAAAAATATACTGAATAGTTTATAAATCATTTCACGTTATTTAATAAAGATTTAACTATTGAAAGAGCAATATTAGGATACCAAATCCGGTTTTGATTATTTGATTAAGGTGTCTCCATTCGTTGGACCTTATTTAGAAATATTTTGTATTTAAGGTTTTTATTAATTCATTGAACCTTATACAGAAATGTTTTATTTATAAGATTTTATCAATTCATTGAATCCCTCTTAAATTATTATGAGACCTTAGATATTTAATATCTTTGGACTTCTAAAAACTTATTTAAAAATAGACATAGTTCCCAAAGGTACTTTCTAAATTATTCAAAACTCTTGAAAGAGATTAATCATTTGAATAAAGAGGTTATTTAAGCATATAACCTGTGTGTGTGTGAGTTTGAATAAAAGGTCGAGTAATATTGTGAAAAGAGAATTATTTAATTGATAAGTGATCGTAACGACCCGAATTCACGACCTTGGATTTGGGGGTGTTACAGAGATGGTATCAGAGCCAAAGGTTATAAGTCTTGGAAACAGTAAGAGTAAAATGGGTAGACTGAGGATCTTAAAGTTAACAAGAACTCTCATCGAGTTCGTAGTCGGATTACTATGGAGTCGTCGCGACGGTAGTACCCAAGGGGACCTTAGCCTTAAGAGTTGAGGCATTGGTTGAGTTATTAACAGTCGATTGAAAAGCCAGCATTAAGGGAAGAGAATGAGTTGTAGCACTCAGAGAAAAGAGTGCTAAGAGTTATATGCAAAAGAGAGTCCATTGGTTGATGGACTACCAGGAGTTATGTTGAAGTGTTTATATGAAGTGTTATACGGAAATTAATGGAATCGTTTAAGATCGATAGAATGAGGAAAGGAGAAAATTGTACATGATTTTTTTATAATGTTGATATAGAAGTGGAGCTAAGTCTCCGGAGAAAGCGGGATGAAGACGATACCCAATACCATGGGTTGATTGGAAAACCCGAGTCTTGCCACTCATAGCTCTTTATAGAGTGTCCTTGAGGAGACATATTAGGCAAGAATCAAGATACTTAATTCTTTTACTATTAAGGTTATTACGTTACCTGAATTGGTTAAAAGTATTTTTCCGATAATAAGGGTTCAATACATGACGAACAGCGATTCTACCAAGAAGGGTATTCGCTATACCATTGAGAAATCTATGTCCTATAAGGAAGATTTTAGTGTGTCCCAAGATGAGAATGCTATGCGATAATATGAAATCATTTCGTCCGTTAAGCCATTATGGTTCGGCACGGAAATCGAGAATCGACAGAATAATTTCTGAAAAGTTTCATGCTCCTGCAATCAACGCAGCAAGCTCCGAACTACTGGAGGAGAAGACCAATAAGTCTGACACAGAATTCCAAGAGTGGGATGTCACTAGGAGCTACGTGTATATTCTCGACAGGATGTCGTCTTTTGTTAACGCATCAAATCAGGTACGTGGGCACAATGTTGTGAGTAACTAAAGAGGAATGAAGAATGTATTTGTGACAAAGCGAGTTATTAAGCGACTTTAACATAATGAGTAGAGACACGAATGATGTTATATTGGTGATCTTTTATATTAGCATAACAATGCCACACCGACATATTGGGAAACTAGAGCAAACCCTGCTGAATTGGTAAACCAAAATAACCAAGAACACGAGGAAGTGAATATAATGAATTTGACTTAGAGGATTACAATGAAGAAGAAACTATGGATACTAACGAGGGGGAAGGCCAGAGCAGAAACCCCATGGACCAAATTATGAATCTTCTTTGAGAGAATTTAAATTGTCACCCTCAACCCAGGTTGATCATGTTCCAGTTACTAATGTCTTTAAGGCCTTTAAGTGGTTAAAACCCCCAGAAATTTCAAGGGACTGCTAACCTGTTAAGGCCAGAGCTTGGCTGAAAGAAATGGAAAAGAGCTTTGAGATAGTGCCCATAGAAGAGACGCAAAAGACTGTGTTCACCAATTATATGTTGAAAGGAGAAGCAAATTATTAGTGGGAACCTAAAGGAACCCTGGAGACTGATGTGATTATCACATGGGGAAAAGTATTTTCTAGGTTTATGGAGGCTCAGATGGAGTTGAAGTTTCTAGAGATTAAGTAAGATAAGATGTCAGTGGCAGTGTACAAAGCCAAATTTATTGAACTGTCGAGATTCGTGCCGAAGTTTGTGAACACGAAAGAGAAAAAGGCAAGGAGATTTCAGCAAGGGCTGAAACAATGGATTCAGGACCGAGTGTCATTACTTGAGATAACAGACTATGTGCAAAAAGGCCTCGATTGTAGAGGCAGAGAGTGAGCAAAGTCAAAAAGAGGAAGAGAGCAAGAAGAGTAGTTCGGAAGCCAAGGCGGCAGAGCGATAAACAGAAGTTTCCGATTAGGACTGAGAGGGGAGCGGTGTCCCAACCCGAAGTGGGTACCAGGTTTAGCGAACCGGTAAGCAAGAGTATCGCCCAGGGAGGTGGTCAATATAGGACTACGCTTCATAACCAGTTTCGGTCACCCCTACCAGATCATAAGTCATGTGGGGAAAAACATCCCGGGGTATGTAATTTGGGAAAAGAGCTACTGAGGTGCTTTAATTGCAACCAACCAGGACATTATTCTAGCAACTGCCCCAACCCAGCTAGGGCGTGATAGCAGGTAACCTTTTACTCAATTTGGTTACTGCAAATATTCTGTTTAATTCTAAAGTAACTAAGTATTTTATATCACGAGATTTTTGGCCAAGTTAAAACTTAATGTGATTCCAACGCGAGAATTATTGCGAATAGAAATAGTGAATCGAGAGGTTGTTCCAATTAATGAGATTCATCTAATCTGCAAGTGGGAACTAGGAGGGAAGGACTTTAAGTTGGACTTAATTCCTTTCAAGCTGAGAGAATTTGGTGTGGTCTTAAAAATGGATTGGTTGTCGAGCAATGGTTCTCAGATTGATTATAAAGGAAAGAAAGTTAAAATTCGAATGCCTAACGGCAAGGAAATTGTGATTAAGGGTCAGCGTCAGACCCATAAATTTTTGAATATTGCTCAAGCGAAGCAATTATTGAGGAAAGATAGCAAAGCGTATTTAGCATACATGGCGGGTACCAAGAGAGAAACCCCGATGTACGTGACATACCAGTTGTTAACGAATTTGAGGATGTGTTTTCCAAAGCCCTTTCAAGATTATCACCTGACCGAGAGATAGAGTTCGCTATCGAATTAGCATCAGGAACGACATCAGTTTCAAAAAGCCCCATATAGGCTAGCCCCGGTTGAAATGAAAGAATTGACTTCACAGTTGCAAGAACTGTTGAACAAAAGAATGATGAGACCCAATGTGTCACCATGAGGCACACCAATATTGTTTGTCAAAAAGAAGGATGGCAGTATGCGATTTTGCACAGAGTATAGGGAACTGAATAAGCTGACTATTAAGAACAGATACCCTCTCTCTAGAATTGACGATTCGTTTGACCAACTTGAAGGAGTGGTACACTTTTTGAAAATCAATCTAAGAATGGGATATCACCAACTGAAGATTAAAACAGGGGACAAATACCGTATTTCGCACGAGGTATGGACATTATGAGTTCTTGGTGACGTCGTTCAGGCTAAAGAATGCCCCAGTAGCTTTCATGGACTTTGTGAATCGAGTGTTTAAAAAGTATTTGGACGTGTGTGTCATTATTTTTATTGATAATATTTTAGTCTATTTTAAAACGGAAGAAGAACATGCGGAATATCTGAGGATAGTGGTAGAAGCATTGAGAAGAGAAAAGTTGTTTTCCAAATTCTCAAGGTGCGAATTCTGGAAAAATGAAGTTCAGATCTTAGGATAATTGATGAGCAGTGAAGGAGTGTTAGTTGACCCTACCCATGTTGAGGAAGTATTCCAATGAGAAAGAATAACCACACTTACGGAAGTAGGAAGTTTTTGGGAATTAACCGGTTTTATGAGAGGTTCGTACAGGATTTTGCTAAGATATCAGGACCTTTGACTAGGCCTACTTGCAAAACGGAAAAGGTTGTGTGGAATGAAAAATGTGAGGAAAGTTTTTAGGAATTGAAAAGGAGTTTGGTAACAGCCCTCGTGCTGGCATTGCCAGATGGAAAGGGTGATTTTGTGATCTATAGTGATGCGCCACATAAAGGATTAGGATGCATGCTCATGCAGCATGGGAAAGTGGTTGTTTATGCCTCACGGCAGCTGAAGGAATATGAAGTAAGATACCCTACTCATGAATTAGAATTAGCAGCAACAGTTTTGCTTTGAAAAATTGGAGACAATATTCATACAGAGAAAATTGTGAGATCTACACTAACCATAAGAGCCTTAAGTATATATTTACTCAGAAAGAACTCAACAGGAGACAAAGGAGATGGTTAGAGCTAATGAAAGACTATGTCGGTGAGATTTTATATCACCCAGGGAAGGCCAATGTGGTGGCCGATGCCCTTAGTAGTAAAGAGAGACTCAAGATGTTGACAACGCCGGAGGAACTAGTGAGAGAACTCGAGGAGATGGAGATAGAGGTGAAGTCACCGGTAAAGGGACTGATGGACTATTTGAGATCAAATTAGAACCGGAATTCTTAGAAGAGATGGGACATTATCAGGAAGAGAAGACGAATGAAGAGCGAGAATCTTTGACTGAGAAGAAGTCAAATGTGAGAAAGATGAGAAGGGAATTATGTGGTATGCGAACCGGATTTGGATTCCGAATGTTCGAGAATTAAAAGATGAAATTTTACGCGAAGGACATAATTCTAGATATTCAATTCATCCTGGAGGTACCAAGATGTACCGAGATCCAAAGGAATATTATTGATGACCCAACATGAAAAGAGACGTGGCCAATTGGGTCAGTAAGTGTTTGACCTGTTAAAGAGTGAAGGTAGAACATCAGCGCCCGAGGGGACTCCTACAACCCTTAGGAATTCCGATGTGAAAGTGGGAACAAATAGCCATGGATTCTGTGGTAGGATTTCCCCGAGCTAAGGCTAACCGTGATGTAATATGAGTAATTATATATCGACTGACCAAGTCAGCATACTTTCTTCCAATCAAGAAAACCTACATGGTGGATAGATTAGCAGAGCTATACATCAAGGAAATTATGATAAGACATGGAGTCTCTGTAGTTATCGTATCTGACAGAGATCCCCGATTCAACTCCAGATTTTTTTGAGGAGCTTTCAGGAATGCTTATGAACCAAACTGAATGTGAGTACTGCATACCATCCCCAAACCGATGAACAAAGTGAGTGAATCATTCAGACATTGGAGTACATGTTGAGAAATTGTGTAATTGATTTTTAAGGTTATTGAGATGAACACTTATCTTTGATAGAGTTTGCCTACGATCATAGTTATCATGCGAGTATAGAAATTCCCCCACATGAGGCGCTGTATGGTCGGAGGTGCCATTCACCCTTGTACTGGGATGAAGTTGGTGAAAGAAAGTTACTAGGTCCTGACTTTGTGTAAAAAACGAGGGACATAGTTGAGTTGATCAGAGGATGCTTAGCGGCAGCCCAAGACCGACAGCGTAAATATGCCGACTTAGCACGAAAAGACAGAGAGTATGAAGTGGGTGACCAGGTATTTTTGAAAGTGTCACCATGGGAAGGACTGATGAGATTTGGAAAGAAAGGGAAGCTGAGTTCCCGATATATGGGTCCTTTGAGATTTTGTGACGAATAGAACTGTGGCATATGAATTGGCTTTACCTCCAAACCTTCAACAGGTTCATGGTGTTTTTCATGTGCCAATGTTGAGAAAGTATAATGTGGATACCAAGAATATAGTGAAACATGAGTAAGTACTAGATCTGTCCTACATTGAGCAACCAGTTGAAATCATTGGTTGAAAAGAGCAAGTACTCAGGGACAAGAGTGTCAAGCTATTCAGAGTCTTGTTGAGATATCCCAAGGTCGAGGAGTCAACTTGGGAATTAGAGAGCCACCTGCGAGAAAGATACCCCCATCTATTTGTGAGTTGATTCCGGGACGGAATCCTTTTAAGGGGGGAGACTGTAAGAACCCTGATTTTTGTAATATTTTAAAACTTCTGTGAATAGTAACTTGAGCTGATTAAGTAATACGTATGGGGATCATCATAAAATGAATAGTGTAATTTAGAGAATCCGAGATCATATTCTTGTTTATCAAGGAAAATAAGTGAATGTAAAAGCCGACGGAATTCGAAGATTCACGATTATACTACGTGTTTTCATATCCGTAAAAAGTGGCGTAGAACCGGGAATACTACGTGAAATAAATAATATATCAAGGTGTTTCTATGATCAAGAGAAGGAATGGAATTGGTTATAGGATTATAAGCGATAAAAGAAATCGCTACGAAACAAGTCGTTATACGTGGAAACTATCGGAATGGAACGACGATTGCGTTTACGATAAATAAATGAATGAGAAATTAAATCCCATGCAAGTTAGCCATGCATAACCAAGTCCTAACTAGTAGTTAGGAGTGTAACTAGATGATTAGAAGTTAAATAGAATAGTTAGTGAAATAGTGTTGAATAGTGATGGGAGACAAACAAGTACACAAGCCATACTTCTCCCTTTTCTCACTTCACCACACAATCAAACCAACCCATACCTTTGCCAAATTATTGTCAAATATGCTGCATACATCCCATATATTCATTATACACTCCCACACTTTAGCCACAAAAGAAAATAACCCCTTTTCCCTCACTTAAAGCTCTCCCATTTTTCATTCCAGCAGTTCGGGTTTTCTGAGCAAGGGAGAAAGAAAAATTCATAACTCAAAATATACTCATTCAAATATCATGAAATTTTTACCATAGCTTCTATATATCATGGGTAAGCTTCATACCAAATTTCAACCTCAAATTATGTTTTTTCAATTTTATAAAAATGTTTGAATGAGGTGCTGAAAGGTAACTCCGAAATTCTAACTTGTTTCTTGGTTTTGTTTCTTAAGGATCTAGCCCTTCTAAGTGTTTTCTAAGAAAAATAAGCCTCAATAATCCTAGAACTAACCTTCCTAGTGTCCAAGAACGTATAACTTTCAACCCTTTAAGGTTTTATGGTTGGATTTAAGAGTTATATTTGTTGTAGTATTAAGATCCAAAGGATTGTGTTTGTTTGAGTTTGTATTGAGTATGTTCTTGCTAAAGGCTTGAGATGTTGAGTTGTAATCCATGTATGTGGTACTAGATATAGCATATAAGGTGTATGTGGGTGGATCTTGAGAAGTACTTGTGTTTATGATGGTTATAGGTAGTGATTGTGTTAAGATCAAGTAGTAGAAATTGAGTTTGTTCATTCTTGCACTTGATCTATTTTCTGCAGGACATTCGGCCATGAAAATGGTTAAAATTTGAAAACCACTGGCCATGACTAGATAGATCTTGTTTTTTAGTTTATATACATGTGTAGATCATCATGAGGAGATTTACGGTTTAGGAGTTATGGTCATTTTAGGGTAAAACATTTCTGCGATTAGCCAACTGCACTTAAGTCCACTTGCATGGTGGTTTTGAAGAACTTAAAATAATTTCGAGATTCTGGAAAAATTATGAAAAATGGATATGACAGTATTGAAGACTGTCCAAAAGAATTTTGAGAAAATAATAAATTTTCGATTTTATAAAAATGTTTTGGTAAAGTGAGCGCAAGCGAGAAACGCATAAAAACCTAGTTTTGACGCGCGTTTTCTCAAGTTCGAGCTTAAAAGTCGAAATGGACTTTCTAAAGTGAACGATCGATTTCAAAACTCGACCATTTTATAAAGTGAGAATAAAAGTATTGAGAATGTGACGATCGGAGATTCGTTATTGTTAGGTCCCAATGTGTTTGTAGAAGGGGGGGTTGAATACAAACAGTACCGAATAATCGAATTAAATGCGGAATAAAAAATGTGAAACAAAATTCAAGTTAAATAAAAATATTATTAAACTTGAAAGGTGTTACAACAACTGTATCGATTACAAGGAATTAATCTCAAATTAATTATCACAAATCTAGAATAAATTCGACATGAACTTTTTCTATTTTTGTAATAAAAAGATTCAAATGCTAAACGCAATTTGAGATTAAGTTCTAGGGATTTTGATCCGCTAGATTGTTACACAAGAACAAGAGAATGATTTCTAGTTGATTGGATTTAACATTACAAACTAGAAATTGTGATCTTGAATTAGCAGATAAGATGAAATATTTGGCTGCTTTTTCTCTCTGTATGTTCTTGACTTCTTTTTTTTGTTGAATTGTTAATTCTTGAATGGCTGCTTCTGTCTTTTTAATCAATCAACAGAATGGAATGAACTAGAATGACAATCCCATAGCTGGTAGGACTTTCGGTGAGACTATCCTTTGAACTAGCAAGACAATCTCAACAGCTAGCAAGACTTTCGGTATGACAATCAAATGAACTAGCAAGACTATCAGAATGAACTAGCAAGACAATCTCCTCCCAGTGTAACTTTCGGTGAGACTATTGAAAATGGCCTGGCATGACAATCGGTATGACAATCCTGATTGTCATGCTAGTTCATTTTCAATTGTCTTGCTGATTTAATGACTGTTTTTAATCCAATTTAAATTCTGAAAATCCTTAATATTAATTCTGAATTAATTAATCAATTAATTTAATTAATCAAATAAATTAATCTTTGCAGATATAATTTATTTTCTTAATTAAATTATATGACTTAATTAATTAATAGAGAATTAATACTAACCCTGAGCAGCAACCAATCTTCTGAATATCTTCTGAAAATCACTGAGAATTATGAATCAATTCCACCACTTCAACGTTGACACTCGATGTACTGTCTGGTTCATGAGTGACTAACTTCCGTGACGTTTCTTCATGTCTTGACTTTGATACTTTGATTTTCTTCTGATTAAATCCTTGTAATTAATGATACTCTGACGAGATCTCTGTCACTTGATTAAATCCACACTCTTGATTTATATCACTGAGGCATGATCAATTTCTTGAACTTCTTCCAGTGAATTAATTCCTCAAGTCTGTAGATGAACCTTGTTTCTAAATCCTTTGACAGATATTACTCTGTGAGATCTCTTTTGACGGTAGATCCACTATTTACTTATTACATTCTTATTTGAGTTGAGTTGAATCCTCGAATATACAAATAGGCTATGACATATGACTTACAATCTCCCCCTATTTGTTTGTTAGACAATAACACACAATACCTAGAGGATAACTCAACTAACAAATAAGAAAAAGATATAAAAAGAAATACAAAGTAAATAGTAGAAAAGTTCTGGATGACATTTAACCTTTTCCAGATTCCAAGTAAATGTTCCTCTAGACTGAACATATCTTCAAGTAGTTTCATCTTCTTCTGTACAACCACATTTCCTGTTGAGAAGCGCATATCTGTCTTGCTTCTCCCCCTATGAGAATCAACTGATTAAAGAAGATCACCTTCGTTGACCACCTCTCCCGTACAATAGGATCCGCAGATAAAAACCAATGGTACTCCCCTTTTGAAAACAGTTTCTTCCCTTACTAGAAAATCACCTTGTGTTTACCACCTCTCCCGTACAATAGGATCCGTAGTTACAAACAACAATGGTGTGGTGTAGTGTACATGATTGATCTTTTTCTTCCTCCCTGCTATTTCTCCCCCTTAGTTGAGGAATCCTCCAAACTATTACTTAAGTTTTTATCTCCCCCTTAAAGAAGGAATGTATGTCGTCGTCTGAAGGAGTTCTCATATATCACTTGGTTGGAAAAGAAATAACAAGTAGTTTCTCTTTCTTCCTCACTGTGAGTGTGTGATTCTGTTTAGTGTACCTCACATGTGTTTCACTCTTCTCTCCACTCGTGTTTACACTCATTCTCACAAGTGTATCACTCTTCTCTCATAGCTCCATAATCCAGTTGTACCTGCAAGGAAAATCACCTTAGCCATCCTTAAGGAGGTCACATATGGTGCAATGGGAGTTCGCAAATCCCCATCCTTGTTAAACTCGTCAGATGAATCTGAGTCATAATCTACAAGTTGCTAGTTTCCCTTTTAGGGTTCCAGATTTGAATTCTGGGAAGGTAAACAATGATCCAAAGAATTTAGCATAAAGATCAAGGTTCCCTTCTAATGTCTGTGAAGACATTTCCTTATGACTCATCAGGTAATATCTGAATTATTGTCAACAAGTTGCCGATCTGCGCCTATGTCAGATCCACTATCCGCAGATGCATCCAGGGGATTTAAGCCTGGGGAGGTAGACACTGACCACTAACATATGGCTTTTGGATCAGTATCCTCTCCTAACACCTGTAAAGGCAATTGGTCCATTAACGAACCTTGAACAATCGAATCTGACCTTTAAATGGTCGAAACTCTTGTTTCCGTCAACTCATCCTTTGTGTGTGTAACCTTTCCTTGTGCATTAAGAATTGTTTATATTTGAGGTGGTGACACTACATAGGATACCTTGGCCGACAAGCAAATTTCAATAGACGCACCCTGTTGAGAGAATGAATCTAGTAACTATTTTTGTGCCTTTTCAACCATTACATCTTTTTGAGAAGATGTATGGGGGTTAGCAGTTGTCTCGATTTAAATACTACTCATCTTTGTAGGAGACAGAGCTACTGGGTTGACTACTGATAAGTGGCATTTTATACCACTTAGAACGTCTTAAAATGGCTTAAATTGGTGTCTTGAAATCAAGTATTTTGTGTATTTGATGCGTTTTTCTAGTGTTTATGCATTTCAGGGTTTTAGTTGCATTTCGGGGGAGGAATCATCAAGAATAAGCCTTGGCATGTGTTCACCATTGCGAGAGGAAAGAAACGGGAAGATTACGGCGAAGAAACGGAGAAAAATCATTTTTTTCCAGTAGAGGTCTGAGCGCCCGCTCAGTATTGCTGAGCGGCCGCGCAGCAAGCTGAGCGCCCGCTCAGCTATGCTGAGCGGCCGCGCAGGGTCGGGAAAAAAGACAAATTATTTTAGGACTTCTACTTCTGTTTGGTTTCCACTTCTATATAATCTGAGTTTTATGGGACTATTATATAAGTAGATTTGAGACGTTTTCACAAGTGTGGATAAAAGAAGATTGTGTTTTTACGCAAGGAGCGAAGGAGATAAGGAAGAAGACCGATTTAGCACACCGCAACGAAGAGGAAGCATATCTTCTTGTGATTCTTGTTTCGTTGTAACGTTGGATGCTAGTTTTCTTGCTTTGAACTTATTTACTCTTGTGACGTACTCTGTTTTAATATAATTAGTTTAGTTATTATTTTTTTGTGTTGTTTATCATGATTTCATATGAACCCATGATGACGATAAGTACTATTATGGGCTAATTGTGATCATGGGGTTGCAACGGATTTATTATGGAATTCTTTAGTTAATCGTTTAATACTTTAGTGTGTGATGATTGCATGATATCTAGTATTGGTTGTGCGTATTCGTCTTATGTGCGTCGCGAACATATAAGATAGGGTGTTAATCTCTTGTGAAGCGACGGTGGATCTTGAGATTTAGAACTTGCCATGCTAGCATAGGTTCATGTACATTGTGCATGATTAGTGGGTAACTCTAACAGTTTTATTTGCCCTGTGTAATCAAAAGGAATAACTTGTGCTTAAATCGTTGTGTTGTCAATTTCTGTAGACATATGGGAACTCAACATAATTGATGACTATTCAACTTCTATCTTAATTGTGGATGCTTGGTAGAATGGTATTAGTACAATGAAAGTTGGCTTTTATCAGTTTCGTGTTATTCGATTAATATCATCAATGTCACATGCTAAAGGTAATAACAATGGCTATAGAAGGAAGTAATAATGAAGTTGTGATCTCATGAGTGTTTTATTATTGATAAATTGAAGTGTTAGTTAAGTGATCAATTAAGTAGTTAATTATAGTTAATATTTTATCAACAATTTTAAGTGTTAGTGTCTTAACATTGAGAAGTAATCATACATTGGTGAGTGAATTTAATTATCTTGCTGATTTAATGAATGTTTTTAATCTAATTTAAATTCTGAAAATCCTTAATATTAATTCTGAATTAATCAATCAATTAATTTAATTAATCAAATAAATTAATCTTTGCAGATATAATTTATTTTCTTAATTAAATTATATGACTTAATTAATTAATAGAGAATTAATACTAACCCTGAGCAGCAACCAATCTTCTGAATATCTTCTGAAAATCACTGAGAATTATGAATCAATTCCACCACTTCAACGTTGACACTCGATGTACTGTCTGGTTCATGAGTGACTAACTTCCGTGACGTTTCTTCATGTCTTGACTTTGATACTTTGATTTTCTTCAGATTAAATCCTTGTAATTAATGATACTCTGACGAGATCTCTGTCACTTGATTAAATCCACACTCTTGATTTATATCACTGAGGCATGATCAATTTCCTGAACTTCTTCCAGTGAATTAATTCCTCAAGTCTGTAGATGAACCTTGTTTCTAAATCCTTTGACAAATATTACTCTGTGAGATCTCTTTTGACGGTAGATCCACTATTTACTTATTACATTCTTATTTGAGTTGAGTTGAATCCTCGAATATACAAATAGGCTATGACATATGACTTACAGTTATAATTGAGTAGTTGCGAAAGTTGCTTAATAAGAGCGAGACGTTAATCGCGTACTAACTTAGACCGTTGGTTCTTGTTTATAGATCGCCAACCAAACACCAGAGACCATACCACTTCGATTACTCGAGGCAAGTTTTCGAAACCCTATCTCATACTATCCATGCTATATATATACTGTTGTGATATTAATGCCATGATTTACAGTTCAAATATATATGCTTGTCTATGATATCAATGCATACGAATTATGCGATTGTTTACGAAAACAAATTTCGTTTTACACGAGTATGAGAAATTGAAACGTATTTCAAATATAATATATGATAATGGGAGTCGGAGATATTTTAATAACGATTTAATTCCGGAGAGAGCCGGACGCGAAAGATTTCTATTTCGATAAATAAAGTACATTCGCGTAATATATATATCAAGCGAACGATTGAGATTTTGACTTAAACTTCGAGAAATATTTACTTCGAGAAATATTGGTTTATTCATTTAAGGGACACCCTTACTTGATTGTTTATTTTATAAAGCGATACTTAAGGGATTATTAAATATCCAGAAAGTATTTAAAAATATACTGAATAGTTTATAAATTATTTCACGTTATTTAATAGAGATTTAACTATTCAAAGAGCAATATTAGGATACCAAATCCGGTTTTGATTATTTAATTAAGGTGTCTCCATTCGTTGGACCTTATTCAGAAATATTTTGTATTTAAGGTTTTTATTAATTCATTGAACCTTATACAGAAATGTTTTATTTATAAAATTTTATCAATTCATTGAATCCCTCTTAAATTATTATGAGACCTTAGATATTTAATATCTTCGGACTTCTAAAAACTTATTTAAAAATAGACAGTTCCCAAAGGTACTTTCTAAATTATTCAAAATTCTTGAAAGAGATTAATCATTTGAAACGTATCAAAACCTTAGGGAACTTAGTCTAGAAGCATAAGAGTTTTGCTTCCTCGTTCAATTAAGAACAAGTGAGTAATATATGTGTCATCCTACTACAGATAGGGATTTGAAAATGATTTTAAATTCAAAACTCCGACAACTCCCAATGATCAATTGAGTTAAAAGTGATGAATAAATCATCTTATTTAAAGGTAAACTATTAACGACCTATTCCTTCGAAAAAGGATTTTGAGCAAAAGATATAATTGTCTTGGGACTGGAATGTGGCCTGCCCGGCACGGAGTGGTATCGGGCAGTGACCAGGCGCGGAGTGGCGCATTATGCAAGCGCGGAGTGGCGCATTGTACGGTTATATGGTCTATGTGACCATTGACTTTCGGACTTGCACGACAATGGGCAACTACCGTGTAGTGTCTTGATGAGGCCAAAGGCGACTAGGTTTGTATTCCTTCTACTAGTAGAGAAAATTTCGTATTCGGATGATCACCGATACGTGGTTTATTCCAGTATAGTCTCTTTCTTCCATTTCGGAAAAAAACTGTTGTGAAATATACAACAGAGAGCCGATAAGGCTGAGTTTTAAACAAGGATATTGATGAATATATATCAAGTCCATTTGAGAAATTTGCAGATAAGGCTGAGTTTAAAAAAGGATGTTGATGATTATATATCAAATCCATTTGAGAAATCTGCCGATAAGGTTGAGTTTTAAATTGGGATGTTGACGAATATATATCACACCCATTTGAGAATCTTGGTTCGAGTAACATCTTGAGATTTTGAAATAAAATGAGTACGAGTATAAAATGATTTTGAGAAAGAGATGAATACAAGTATTCAGTGGATATACTATTGTAGTTGATTTTGAGAATACTATAAATTTGACAAGCATATAATCTTTCTGAACGCTTTGGAGATACAAAGTATAATTATTGGTTTTATTTATCCTTACATACTTAATTATGGGGATATATACCTTGCTGAGCTGTAATGCTCACCCTTGCTTTTATATATCATATCACAACAGACTACCAGAATGGATCAGACCAGGACTGCTGTCCGTAGGCGGGTAAGGAACGCTCGTGAGTTCCGTAGGATTTTTGTGCGCCATCCCCGTCAGGTAGATAAGTGGAGATAATTTATTTGATACTGTTTCCAAGCATATAACCTGTGTGTGTGAGTTTGAATTAAAGGTCGAGTAATATTGTGAAAAGAGAATTATTTAATTGATAAGTGATCGTAACGACCCGAATTCACGATCTTGGATTTGGGGGTGTTACAGTTTTGCTCATTAATATTGTTATTGATGTTATCCTTTCAGTGAAACCCGAACATGGTTCGTTTCAAGCAAACTGCGCGTAAGACATGTGGGGACTCGGGGTATGCCTACCGTCAGATGTTGGAGTAGGTAGGGAACTAGTAGTTCCCTAATGATTATAAACTTTGGGATTAAAACTTGGTAGAAATTTGACTTAAGATATTTTGGTCTGTAATATTAAAAGATGTTAGATGTTGTTCAAACTCATTCATATGGATTCGGGGATTGTGGGTAAGGCTTGTAGCTTTAATATTCTATCTATTTATAGTACTTTACTGTTTAATCAATATTATGCATATTTTTGCTAGTTAGTTATATGGGTCTGTCACAGGTTTGGTATCAGAGCCACAGGTTTGAGTCACTGAACAACATAGGATAAATGAATATAAGATAGGAATTTAGGGGATAGGATGAACTTAGATCATTTGGGTTTTTGGGACGTTAGAATCTATAGGTTTTCTAACCCTTTAATTATAACCATGTATATATACATATAACTGTTTGACAGGCATCATCCTCATCGACTCCCGGATTCCCTACTACTGTGCCATTCCCTCTCTACGAGCAGATGGTAATGATGGTTGATCGACTGGAAGGCGAGAACGCGAATCTTCGACGTAAGGTGGACCAGTTGTACAGCGAGAACCTTGATGATGAGCCCAACCGACCCCGACTGATAGCCAGGCTTGAGGAGATCATTTAGATGGCTGAGGACCGATTGGCATTGATGCTTCCACACCGTGAGAGAGAGAGAGTCAGATCACTCTTACCGCCATTGCTAACGAGCTCCGCCGAGTGATTAGCCGTCTCCGTCCCCCTGTTCCCCCACCATCCTCTTAGACTATCATATAGTCCACTTGTTCCAGCATCGTTGTTGATTAGTACTTTGATTTCCATTTGTACCTTGTACCCGGATTGTTTCGGGAAGACTTCATTTGCACTTTATTTCCTGTTCGTACTTTATTCACGCTTTTCATTTGAACTAATGTTAATTTCGCACTTTGATTATCTTTATAATATTGCCATCTCATTACCATGATATATGCTTGTTTAGAAAGAATTTTGTTGTTTAAATCCTGTTGACCCCTTTGGAACTTGATCATGTTTAATATTTCCCTAAGATATCCCGTGAATAGACCTTTGCATTGTTGAACACACCTTGAATAAGACCTTACTACTTAATATTTACTCTTGTTATAACTTGCGTATGCAAAATTTGAACTTTGAAAACACCTTTCTTGTCTACATTCAGAATCATGCCTCCTCGTAGAGCTTGCAACACCAATACCGGGGATCGTGAAGATCCACCACCCAACTTGGCTCAACTTATGCAAATAATTCACCAACAATATGTTACCCTTGCTCAATAAAAACAACTCATTTAGCAACAACTTCAGCAATAACAACAACCACCTCCACCACCACCAACCCCTACAACCTTCAAATCATTCCAAAATGTGAAACCACCGGAGTTCCATGCAACTCAAGACCCTGTAGAATCCCAATCTTGGCTTAAAGAGATGGATAAAGCTTTCATGCTAGCTGTTGTAAGTGAAGACAAAAAGGTCAACTATGTGTCTTATAACCTTAAAGGTGAAGTGAACTATTGGTGAAAGTCAGCCGGTGCTTTAGAGGAAGAAGAAGTTATCACTTGGGATAGATTCAAGAAGATCTTCTTAGACAAGTATTTGCCGAGGTATATGTAGGCTCAAATGGAATTGAAGTTCTTTGAATTAAAGCAAGAAGGAATGACTGTAGGATAGTACGAGAAGAAATTCACTGAATTGGCTAGGTTTGTTGGAGATTATGTGGACACGGATGAAGAGAGAGCAAAGAGATTTTAACAAGGATTGAAGCCTTGGCTACGAAGCTGAGTGGCTGCCTTTGAATTGACCACATACGCTGAAGTGGTTCAGAAGGCGATGGTAATAGAAGGAGAAAGTGATCAAAACTTAAAGGAGAAAGAGAGTAACAAAAGAAAGTTTGGAAACCATGGTAAAGGATCGGCTCAAGGAAGCCAGAGTGGAAGGAATTTCAAGAAGTTTGGAATCCAGAATCAAGGAGGACCCCGAAGTTTTAAGAAGGGTGATAATAAGAGCCAGAAGAATAGGATTTAAGGGCTAAGTGGTCAAAGATCCCAGCAAGCAACAATTCCGGAGTGTAAATTCTGCAAAAAGAGACACACGGGTAACTGCAATAAGGCTGACATCATTTGTTTCAAGTGTAATTCGAAAGGTCACTATACGAATGAGTGCCGAAACCTGAAGCCTCCTCTTACATGCTTCAAGTGTGGAAAGCCCGGTCATATGTCGAGGGATTACAAGACCCCCGGAAATAACAAGTTGATGTAATTGACAACCGCCCCTTACAATCAAGCAATGAGATCTTCTGAACCTCTTCAACTACCTTCAAATCAACCTTTTGAATCTGCAACTCCAGTGTTCCCTCCCTCTTATCTTGCTCAGGCCAGGACATTCAACATGAATATCAAGGATGTTGTTCAGAGTTTTGAAGTTGTGGCAGGTACGCTTTCTGTCAACAACATCAATGCTAAAGTGCTATTTGATTCTAGAGCTACTAGATCTTTCATATCTGAATATTTTGTTGGCAATTTAAATTCTGAAATTGAACTGTAAGTTGAACCCTTATCTATCATTTTGGATAATCGAGAACAAGTATCTGTTAAAAGTATTTGCCCTCGGTATAAAGTAGAGATTTCAGGCTATAGTTTCCTTGCTTCCCTTATACCTTTCCAACTAGGAGAATTTGACGTTATATTAGGAATGGATTGGTTAGCAGAACATGGTTCTCAAATAGATTGTAAGAAGAAGAAAGTGATTCTTAAGTCCCCTCAAGGAAAGAAAGTAGAGTTTAAAGGGCAGAAACAAGTTAAAACATTTTTGACAATGATTCAAGCCAAAAAGTTGTTAAGACAAGGGTGTGAAGGGTATTTGGCTCATGTAATTGATAGATCTAAGGAGACGCCGAATATAGAAAGTATCCCTATAGTTAATAAATTTCCCGATATATTTCCGGATGAACTTCCTGGATTGCCGCCTGATCGTCAAATTGAGTTTTTTATCAACTTAGCACCCAGTGTGGAACCTGTATCGAAGGCACCTTATCGTATGGCACCAGCAGAAATGAAGGAATTGGCCAAGCAACTACAAGAGTTATCAGATAAAGGAGTTATAAGGCCGAGTATATCTCCGTGGGGTGCTCCAATTCTATTTATGAAAAAGAAAGATGGAAGTATGAGACTATACATCGACTATAGAGAGTTGAACAAGTTGACAATTAAGAATTGGTACCCTTTACCTCGTATTGATGACTTGTTTTATCAACTTAAGGGAGCAACTTACTTCTCGAGGATTGACTTACGATCAGGATATCATTAGTTGAAGATTAAGCCGGAAGACATACCAAAGACTGCTTTTAGAACTAGATACGGTCATTACGAGTTTCTAGTCATGGCATTCGGATTGACAAATATGCCAGCCGCCTTTATGGATCTGATGAACCGAGTATTCAAGGAGTATTTGAACAAGTTTGTCATTGTGTTTATTGACGACATTCTAATATACTCAAAGACCGAGGAAGTACATGCTGAACATCTAAGAATAGCTTTGGAGACTTTAAGAAAGGAGAAGTTATATGCCAAGTTTTCGAAATGTGAATTTTGGCTGCGAGAAGTTCAATTTCTAGGGCATATTGTCGAAAGTGAAGGTATTCGAGTTATTCCAACGAAGATCGAAGCTGTAATGAATTGGGAAAGGCCAAAGACCTCGACTGAAGTTAGAAGTTTCATGGGATTGGCCGGATATTATCGAAGATTTGTGAAGGATTTCTCAAAGATTTCTGTACCATTGACAAAATTGACCCGAAAGAATGAGAAGTTTGAATGGACAGAAAGTTGTGAAAGGGGTTTTCAAGAATTGAAGCAGAGGTTAGTCACCGCTCCAGTATTAGCCCTACCATATGATCAAGGAGACTTTGTAATATTCAGTGATGCATCACACAAAAGATTGGGTTGTGTTTTAATGCGACACAGGAAGGTAATAGCCTACGCGTCAAGATAACTTAAGCCTCACGAACAAAGGTACCCAACTCATGACTTGGAATTGGTTGCAATTGTGTTTGCTTTGAAGCTGTGGAGACATTACCTATATGAAGAGAAATGCGAGATCTATACGGATCACAAGAGCCTGAAGTACATTTTCACTCAAAAGGAATTAAACATGAGGCAACGAAGATGGTTGGAATTGATTAAGGACTACAATTGCATGATCAGTTATCATTCCGGGAAAGAGAACGTAGGAGCGGATGCTTTAAGTCGCTAGGAGAGATTGAATATGTTGACTATGGCCCACGAGTTATCAAAAGAATTCGAGAAGATGGGAATTAAAATTCGATCCCCAAGTGCGCCTACAGAAATGATTTGTATGATGACTTTTCAACCAGAATTATTAGAAAAGAATAAGAAGTGCCAAGAAGAAGTGATGAGTCAAAGGATGAATGAGTTGATCGGAGAAGAGATTTGCACTCAAAAAGACAACCAAGGAATTCTAACATTCTCATCAAGAATTTGGATACCGAATGTGGAAGAATTGAAGAATAAGATTTTGAAGGATGCTCACAACTCAGAATTTTTAATTCACCCGGGAAGCACAAAAATGTACCAAGATTTGAAATAGAACTTTTGGTGGTCGGATATGAAGAAGGAGATTGCTTAATGGATTAGTAGATGCTACACTTGTCAAAGGGTAAAAGCCAAACATCAGAAATCGAGTTGACTAATTCAACCCTTAGAGATACCTGAATGGAAGTGAGAGCACAGTGCAATGGATTTTATAGTTGGATTACTAAGGACAAAATCTAATCACGACGCTATTTGGGTAATAATCGATCGATTGACTAAGTCGGCACATTTTCTACCGATCAACGAGATATTCTCAATGGACAAGTTGATTCATATATATCTAAAGGAAATTATCACTCGCCATGGAGTTCAAGTATCTATTATGTCGGATAGAGACCCTCGTTTCAACTCCATATTTTGGAAGCAATTCCAAGAACATTTGGGAACTCGACTCAAGATGAGCACTGCCTATCACCCACAGACGGATGGACAAAGTGAGCGCACGATTCAGACCATATAAGACATGCTGAGATATTGTGCTTTGGATTTTAAAGGAAATTGGGATGAACATTTGCCTTTGGTAGAGTTTTCGTATAACAATAGCTTTCATGCCAGTATTGGAATGGCCCCGTACGAAGCTCTTTATGGAAGGAAGTGTAGATCACCTATATATTGGGATGAAGTGGGAGAGAGAAAGGTAATTGGCCCCAAACTGATTCAACGAACAAAAGAAGCAGTAGATTTGATTCGAAATCGATTGATTGTGGCTCAGGATAGACAACGAAAGTATGCTGATCCACACAGAAAGGATGTAGAGTATGAAATAGGAGAAACCGTTCGGTTGAAGGTATCGCCCTGGAAAGGAATAGCTAGATTTGGAAAGAAAGGAAAGTTGAGTCCAAGATTTATCGGACCTTTTGAGATTTTGGGTAAAGTTGGAAAAGTGGCATACGAGTTGGCCTTACCGCCTCAAATGCAGCACATTCACAACATTTTTCACGTATCATTGCTTAAGAAGTTCAACCCTGACACCAAATGCATCATATAGAATGAACCAGTGGAGATTGAGCCATATTTGTCTTATGTCGAGCAATCGGTTAGCATTCTAGATAGAAAAGATAAAGTGTTAAGGAATAGAATAGTTCCTTTAGTGAAAGTTTTGTGGAGAAATACCAAAGTTGAAGAGTCAACATGGGAATTAGAAAGTGATATGTTAGAAAAGTATTCTCATCTATTCGCTTAGATTCTGGGGACAGAATCCTTTAAGGGGGAAGGTTGTAACGCCTGTAAATATTTGATATGAATGTAATATAATATTCCGTTTTATGCACTATATAATTTTTGTGTATTAGATGTCAGAAATTATGAGAATTCAATGTGTTCGTATGTATTCTTCGTTGTGTGGCATTACGAATATTTTTAGATTATTTATAAGCGTATAATTAATTGTATGCAAGAAAATTTCGTTACACGATTAAATAATTTTTGAGTTATCGTGATTAGATAATAACTGTAATAGTTGTGATTAGACGATAGACTACCATTCGTATAAGAGCGGCTTAGAATCAAAATTTCTTGCATTCTCTTATGTGACTTAGAATTGTTAATTATATTTATTGTGGCTTGTTTATTCGAGTATTGATCTCAGAAAAATTCTTTTAAAATATATTTTTATCAGAAATTTTTGAAAACATTTTTATCAAACTTCTAAAATCTCAAAGTATTTATGATATTGATTTTGTGATTTATGGAGTTGTAATATATTTACTAAAATCCATTCTTTTTAATCATACTTTTATTAATTAATAGATTACTAGTATACCCTTGCATGCATTTTAGCTTATAATAGAGCCCAAGGCTAAGACCGTAACTTCCAACCCCACTAACTTGCTATTCCCAAAGTATCGTAGAAGGGGGGGTTGAATACAATACTTACAATCTTTTTGATTCGCTTACAAGTTCTTCATTATAAGTATAGAATCAAATTGGACACAATACAATTCGAGGAATATATCATTTTATTAATATAATCCTTAAGGTGCTACAATCTAATCAATAAATTGATTAGCTATAATAAATTCAACAGCATAAAAAAATATTTACAAGCTCAATAAATGAGGTGCTTTAATGGAGCTCCCGTAAACACTCTGTTGAAAGCTGAAGAAGATAACTGAAATGAATTCAATTCATTTAGCTGCTAATGTAGTCTTTCAAATTGATTGGACATGTGGCTTTACTGTGTCCACACAACCTCTGTATTTGTTGTAATTGATTCACTGAAAATCTCAATTGTTCTATGGCAACTTGAAGCTCTATGGCGACCAGGCTCTATGGCGACCAGTACATACTGTGTCTTCTTCTACGGCGACCAAGCTCTATGGCGACCAGGCTCTATGGCGACCAGTACATACTGTGTCTTCTTCTATGGCGACCAAGCTCTATGGTGACCATTACATACTATTTCTTCTTCTATGGCGACCAAGCTCTATGGCGACCACTGGTGCCTTAGAGATTCTCTATGGCGACTAGTGTGGTGCCTTAGAGTAATTCTCTATGACGACCAGTTCTGTGGCGACCATAGAGTCTACTTGTAGTAGTATACACTTCTATGGCGACCAGAGTGAAGAATATTATGCCTTAGAATGTTCTTGCTTCTGTTTAGCCATTCTTCACTGTATAAATATTTTCTTCTGTAACTGAATCATATTTCTTCTGGAATACTGATGTTTGGTGCACTGGTCTGGTTCACAAACAACTAGCATTGAGAGAACCTAATTCAATTTGCCTTGTGTTTCTGAGCTGATACAGATTGTGAATATCCATTGCTTCTTTCACTGAACCCTTGATCTGTAACACTTGAAGTCAATTGATGAAACTGATGATTAAAGTCCTTTGATGTCTTATTCTTCATGGCTGTTTGAACATGTTAATGAACTTCTTCCCAGGATCTGTTTTGAGAACTTAAAGAGTCAATTGCATCTTTTGGTTCTTTGTGTTTATCCTGTCTTCATCTGTAGGGTTCCTGTGCTTCACAGTTTAATATTGTTTATCTGTTTCTATTTTCATGTTGAGTTATAATTCCTCGATTACAAGTTACATTACATTATGCTTTACAATCTCCCCCTATTTGATTGTTAGAGTTCGACAAGCAAATCCCTAAGAATAACTCAACTGATAAAAATAAGAAAAAGTACAACCTCAAAACAGATAAAGATATTAACTACATTCTGGATTACATATTCAATTCCAGATTTCTTTAAGTTAAAAATTACAAAGAAGTGTTCCTCTAGCCTGAATATATTTATTCTATGTCTTCTTTGTCCTTGTTTTTTTCTGCTTCCTGCTTCCTGCTTCTTCTTAAGTTTGATCATATTTTCTCTTAGTGACTTTCTTCTTAGGACCTGATGGTTTTGGAGGGGATTCTTTCAGCTCATTCAATCTAGCTTGCACACAATCACGAGCTTCTATTTCAAGTGCATTGACTGGAGGTGGATTGTTTAGCTCATGAAGCATTATCTCAAGATATTTGACTTTAGTGCATTTAGGAACAAGATCAAACAATAGTGATGATTTTCTGGACATTACGAAGACTGCTATCCTTTTAGGATGTCCTCGTACTCTCTTGGTGTCATTGATTGATTCTTCTTCCAGCACCTCATCAAGTATCCTTATGATTGGAATCAAGGCAATTTTATCCTTCTAACATGTGGAGAGTTTGACGTCCATTAAGGCTTGATAAATTGATTCTGACTCGCTTGTTCTGAAATCATTGATCTTAATCTTCACTTGATTAATCTGAAAGACTAGTTCCCCTTCACTATTAGTATTAATGATAGGTTCACTATCTTTTAGAAGATTCATTTCTGGCTCTCCATTAATTAACACTATCTCATGATAAGCTCTTCCAACTTTTTTCATATCCTTCTCTGTATCCCTGATCATTTTGTCATTGAGCCTGTAAGCATATAGAACTTCAGCAGCTTGAAGGTCTGCTTCTGATTTTTTAACTCCTGGTGCCTCCAGTTTTGCTCTTTTTCTCCTGAGTTGACTTTCAAGAAAAGTGAGTTATAGATATCGAATGGATCTCAGATGTTGGTTAGACATAGTGATATTTTGCATCCTGCCATCCGTAATTGCTTTGATCATGAATGGATACAAAAAGGCTTGAGGGGATACATCCATCATCATTCTCCAAAGTTTATCTCTGAAATATTCATTCTCATTTGATTTCAACCATGGGATTTTATGTTGGATTTTTAATCACAGCGGGGCATGGCAAAACACTTTTATACATATAAAATCCAAATAAAAGCATATAAATCATGGTAAAAACATAGGGATCGAATCTAACCTTTAAAATAATTCGGAGACAACGATCAGAGATCCTTAGCAGTTGCTCCTCAAGTGTGAAGCACTCCACCGGTATCCACAAGAAAACGATGTTAAGGAGGAGGAAGGAGGTGGAGAGAATTGGGTTTTCCAAACTTTTTGGGTTTTTTTGGGGTTCCCATAAAATAGGGTCTATAATAGTATATTTATAGGCAAAATTTTCAGCTGAAATTTTCCCATAAATAATATTATTATTATCCCATTTATTATTCTCATTAATAATTAAAACACCTTTTAATTATTAATCCTTTTTCTAAACACTTTAGAAATAATTCTCTCTCTTGATTTAATTTCCAAAAATTAAATCCTTAATTAATAATATTAAGAACTTTTCTTAATTAATTTATAATCAATTAAATCTCATTTAATCAATTATTAAATTTGCCAATTAATTATTTATTTCACAAATAAATAATTATTAGCCATTATTAATTAATTCCTCCACCATTAAATCATTCTCTTTTTATGGTGTGACCCTGTAGGTTCAATATTAAGCCGGTAGTAGAAATAAATAATAATAAAACTATTTTATCATTATTTATATAAATTCTCTAATTTATTAAATATGATTAATTAATTAATCACATTTATTCTACATCGTGAGGGATACTTCTCAGCATATCGTGACTCTCCGGATAATATGAATTCACTGCTTAGAATACCAAGAACCTATTCAGTGAATAGTTACCGTACAATAAACTCCTTCTACCCTACAATGTCCCGATTAAATATAAGGCATGGATCTCGTGTCAAGTCTATCTAATTTAATCACTTGCTTACCATTTACTATGCGTAGTTCTATGCAAATTAGAAACACCTTTCTAATTTCATTCACTCTGGCCAGAGATTCCTGAACTAGCATAAGTGGATCAGCCTTGAACATTCGCTTCCTTCACTGGAAGGGGTAGATCCTTTATTGATCATACATTATCTTCGTGTACAAATTCCTATACCCAGTAGAGCCCTAATAATTGTCCCTAGAGACTAAGAACTAAACCAAAGCATAGTTCAGTGTACACAAGATGACTATGATGACCTCAAGTCTAAGGATACTTGTACAACTATCACTATGTGAACAACTGCTGACACGTGAGTGAACTCCATCAGTTGTTCAGCTGGGCGAGTCATGTTCAGTGAACTTATTCTATAATAAGCACCTACATACTAGCTATAGTGTCACCACACAAATGTCTATGAGAACAGACATCCTTCATAATGAAGCAAGCATAGTATGTACCGATCTTTGCAGATTATTAATTACCAGTTAGTAATCCTACGACTAGGAACTATTTAAGTTTAGAGTTATCATCTTTTAGGTCTCACTATTATGATCTCATCATAATCCATAAAAAGCTTTACTCTAAACTATGGTATATCTTATTTAAACACTTAAATAGATAAAGCCCGTAATAAAAACAAAACAAGTCTTTTATTAATATCAATGAAATCAAAACAGATTACATAAAAGTTATTCCTAAATCCTCATACATGATTGGACTTAGGACATATTCCTTTCATTTTAGAGGCTAAGACAAACAGTTCAACAATGTTTAACTTCTTCAGCACACTGGTAGACACCTTCATCTGTAGACCATCTCTGTGATTGATAGTGATCTTCCATCCATTCTTCAGAATGTTCATAGTAGTTCTAGTAATCATTTTGCTGAAATGATCATAGAACTCATGGATGTTTTCATACTCCTTTCTGTAATGTTCCACAGTTCTCAGCAGATTAGAGTTACCGGGGTCTGAATAGTGATATGTTTCTGGTTTGTCCATTTTCTTCTTTATTTCTTCCCATTTTCTCCATTTCCTGTTAGCTCAAAGATATGCTTCTCTCGCTTCTCTGTTCTCCCTTCTTTCAATGGCTCTCTGAATTCTTGCTCTTGATCTTTCTATTTCCTCTTGAATCTCTGTATAAGAGCAATTGATTTTCTCTAGCAATCCATAAAATAAACAATCGTCTGAGAAAGCATCTTCATCTTCAAACTCTTCATCCTCAGTAATGAACTTTCTCTCTTCCGTAGCCACTTCTTAAAATCTTGGCTCACACCCCATTGGAACATCACTTTCTTCTATTTCACCTTCCTTCAGTTCCTCTTCAGAGAATAAGGGACTTGGAGCATATATGTGAGATAACAGATTTTTCTGAGTTGTAGTTATTTGGCTCAGATGTCCTAATTGCTCCCCCTGAGATGTTGCACTTAGAGAATCTTTCTTTGAGGAGCACCCTTTCATCAATTCTCTCTTCTTGCTCTTCCCTTATCTCATCTCCAAATTTATCATAGGCAACTCCAGTAGTCTAAAAGGCATCTTGAAGTAGATCAACAGCAATAGCTACTTTTTCTTGTTCTTCTACCCTTTTCTCCCCCTCAGTTGGGATATCCTTCAGAGCTGGTGTTGATTGAGCATGTAATGTCGAGACAGGGATCTCAAGAAAAATAGATAGTTGCTTACTGACTGAGGTCATTGGACCAGTACCGGCAAGAGCTGCTTCAGAAGAAACCAGGATCGATGCTTGCTTGCTAACTGAGAGCTTTGGCTCAGTATTGGTAATTGTCTTTCCTTTTCCTGTGTGAGATAGAGATCGCTCAACGAATTCCCGTAAACTGGCGAATGCTGCTTGCTGATGTTCAAGTTGATCGGAAAGACTGGCGATTTGAGTTTCACTCATTCTCACATGTGCACTCCGCTCAGAGCTCTGAGTTCCAATTGTACCTGCAGAAGACACTGGAGCCATCCTTAAGGAGATCAGCAGTGGTGCAATGGGAGTTTGCAATTCCCGATCCTTGTCTGAGACAGGTTGCCTGTCATCATTGGATGACTCATCCAGAGTTAAAATCTCTGGGAGGAGCACCGGGGCCGTCATATTTGGCATCTGATCCCCAGCTTCCCCTTGTATCTGTGAAGATACATTCCCCTTAGGCTTAATAGTTAAATCTAGTTCATCGCCAATGAGTTGTCGATCCGCGCCTATGTCGGATCCACTATTCGCAGATGCATCCAGGGTTATCAGTCGTGGGGAGGTAAGTGTTGTGCTAGATTTGGAAGCGATTACAACACTCTTTCATAAAACCTGTGAAGGCAGTTGATCCATTGAAGGACCTTGAACATGATATTCTAACCGTGAGATGGTTGAATGTCCTATTTCCGTCAATACTTCCTCACCAAAAAGAACTCTTCTAATTGACTTATTTAACGCTTCAAGAGCTTGAATATTGGAGAGTGTGTTTGACTCATTACAGGATGCCGTGACCGACGAGCGAATTTCAATAGATCTATCTTGTTGAGAAGATAGATCTAGTAACTGGTTAGTTGCCTTTTTAGCCAGAGAATCCTGTTGAGAAGATACCTGGAGGTTTATAGTTGTCTCAGGAGATAAACTGCTTTCCTTCAATGGAGACAGAGCTGTGGGTTCTCTCAAAGTACCTTCCTTATTTGCTGCATCTAGTGTAGTTTCTCCCTCTATATGTATTGGGTCCTTATACTCCAGGGTTTGGACTTAGAGAGTTGAAGGTGTTTGATTTGGCTCTAGAGGGTGGTTATGTATCGTTCGCATAGAACTCGCGAATGATACTCATAGGCACCGCCTCGGGTGTCTCATAAAATGAAACTCATCCCATCTCCAAGATCATCTCGAGAAGCTTACCGTCCTTACCCGAAGGTAGAAAACCCCTCTCTTTCGCTATATGCTTAGACAACAACCTTGTGTACTCCGCTTCAGCCTCCGTAGTAACAAATCGTGGCCTCGTACCCCCAACACTCGAAGTATCGGTAGAGACTGGGTCAGCGCTGCTGCTTACTTGAGTGCGGGCTCTCTTTGGTGCCATTGGAATATATTAAGTGAGATAAGAGAGGTGTGTAGAAAGATTTAGGGTTTGAGAGAATAAAAGTAAGGTGGAGATGGATGTATGTAGGTGTATGTATATATAGAGAATTAGAATTAGATTAGGGTTATGGGGTAGAGATTGTAGGTTAGTGGGTATAATGGGTAGAGTTTAGAATTGATTAGGAGTAGGAATTAGGGTAGTGGAAGGAGTAAAATTGGGCCAGGGTCTTGTATTTGTTTTGAATTTTCGATTTTCTAATTTTTTTTTCTCTAGGGCTCAGCGCGGGTGCGCTGTGATTCTGCTGTTTCAGTGCGGTTGCCCCGCTTCCCAGCGCGGGCGCGTCGTGCTCCTGGAAAAAGTCCCCTGTTTTTTATTTTTTTTCAACTACTAATGTACAATAAACATGGGTTGCCTCCCAAGAAGCGCTTGGTTTATGTCGCTAGCTTGACGTAGAATTCTGAGATCAAGTTGACCATAAAAAAGGCACTAACCACCTCACGGTTTGCCGTATCTCCATAGTAATGCTTCAAACGATGTCTATTCACCTTGAATGCCTGGCCTGGATAATTTTCAAAAATCTCCACCGCTCCATGTGGGAACACAGTTTTGACAACAAACGGCCCTGACCATCTCAACTTCAATTTTCCAGGAAAAAGACGGAGACGAGAGTTGAACAAAAGAACTTGTTGTCCCGACATAAATGATTTGAGCACTAGACCCCTATCGTGCCACCTTTTGACTTTCTCCATGTATATTTTGTTGTTCTCATACGCTTGAAGTCATAACTCGTTAAGTTGATTCAATTGAAGCATCATTTTCTTACCAGCTGCATCCATATCGAGGTTCAATTTCTTCAAAGCCCAATATACCTTGTGCTCTAGCTCCACAGGCAAATGACATCCTTTACCATAAACCAATTGAAATGGTGACATGCCTAGCAGAGTCTTGAATGTTGTTCGATAAGCCCAAACAGTTTCATCCAGCTTTAAAGACCAATCCTTTCTCGATGGACATACAACTTTCTCTAGAATACGCTTGATCTCTCTGTTAGACACCTCAGCTTGACCATTAGTCTGAGGATGGTAGGCTGTAGCAATGCGATGATTCACATTATATCTCTGCAACATAGCAGTGAACTTGCGATTGCAGAAATGCGATCCCTCGTAACTAATTATGACTCTTGAAGTCCCAAATCTTGTGAATATCTGCTTGTAAAGAAAATTGATCACTACATATCATTTGTCGGCAAAGCTTTAACTTCGACCCATTTTGAGACATAATCTACTGCCAACAAGATATACTGATTGTTGCACGACAAAATAAACGACCCCATGAAGTCAATTCCCCAAACATCGAAGACCTCAACCTCGAGGATCACATTAAGAGGCATCTCATCCTTCTTTGACATATTACCAACACATTGGCAGCGATCACACTTCAACACGAACTGATGCGCATCCTTAAACAATGTAGGCCAGAAGAATCCTGCTTGAAGGATACGAGCGGCTGTCTTTCTTCCATCATAGTGGCTTCTATAAACGGTCGAATGACAGTCTCACAAGATACCCTCCGTCTTACAGTACAGAATACATCTCCTGATGATTTGGTCAGCTCCTTGTCGAAACAAAAATTGTTCATCCCATATGCACCACTTCACCTCGTGAAGAAACTTCTTCCTTTGAGCATAATTTAAGTCCGGGGGTATAATATTGCTCACAAGATAGTTCACAATATCTGTGAACCATGCTTCTTCTTCTTGCACCCCAAACAACTGCTCGTCATGAAAAGTCTCATTTATCAATGTCTTATCCTGTGAAGTTGTACTTGGATCTTTTAAACGAGAGAGATGATCAGCAACTTAATTCTCTGTACCTTTTCTATCATTGATCTCCAACTCAAACTCTTGTAGTAAAAGAACCCATACAATCAATCTAGGCTTTGAGTCCTTCTTCGAGACGAGATAGTGAATAGCAGTGTGATCAGTGAAAACTGTCACCTTTGTCCCAAGCAGATAAGATCTAAACTTCTTAAAACCATAGACAATGGCCAATAGCTCTTTCTCAGTTGTAGTGTAGTTCTGTTGAGCACCATTGAGGGTCTTACTATCATAATAGATCACATGAAATATATTTTTCTTCCTTTGCCCAAGAACTGCTCCAACTGCATAGTCACTCGCATCGCATATCATTTCAAAAGGCTCATTCCAATCAGGTGCAGTTATGACAGGTGTCGTGATCAAGCTCTTCTTTAAGCTCTCAAAAGCAGCTAGACACTCATCATCAAACTTGAAAGGGACATCTTTCTCTAATAGATTGCATAATGGTTTAGAGATTTTAGAGAAATCCTTGATGAACCGCCGATAGAAACCCGCATGACCAAGAAAACTGTGAATCCCTTAACAGAAATTGGTGGAGGAAGGTTTTCAATGACCCCCACCTTGGCTTTGTCCACCTCAAGACCTTTACTAGAGACCTTGTGCCCGAGAATGATGCCCTGTTGCACCATAAAGTGACATTTCTCCTAGTTGAGAACCAGATTGTTCTCAACACACCTTTTAAGAACTGCGCCAAGATTTTACAAGCACTCGTCAAAAGAATCCCCGAACACAGAAAAATCGTCCATGAACACCTCCACATTCTGACCAATGATGTCAGAGAAAATAGCCATCATGCATCTCTGAAATGTGGCTGGTGCACCACATAACCCAAAAGAAACTCTTTTGAAGGCAAAAGTAACAAACAGATAAGTGAAGGTAGTCTTTTCTTGATCTTCTGGCGCAATGCAGATCTGATTATAGCCCGAATAGCCATCTAGAAGACAGTAGTACTCATGGCCAACCAACCTGTCAAGCATCTAATCAATAAAAAAAAGAGGGAAGTGATCTTTCCTCGTGGCTATGTTCAGCTTCCTGTAATCCATGCAAACTCTCCACCCCGTGACTATTCGAGTAGGAATGAGCTCATTCTTTTCATTAGCAACCACAGTGATGCCTCATTTCTTCGGCACACACTGAACTGGGCTTACCCAAGAACTGTCAGAAATAAGATAGATGATCCCTGCATCTAGCCACTTGAGAATTTCCTTCTTCACAACCTCCTTCATGATCGGATTTAGCCTTCTCTTTTGCTCAACAGTCGGCTTGCTTCCTTCCTCTAGAAGAATTTTGTGCATGCAATAAGAAGGGTTGATTCCCTTGATATCTTCTATAGTCCATCCAACTGTCGATTTGAACTCTCTCATAATTCTCAAGAGCTTTTCCCCATCACTACCTGAAAGGTCAGATGCAATAATAATAGGCAAAGTAGATGCATCATCTAAAAACGCATACCTCAAGTGTTCAGGAAAAGGTTTAAGCTCGAGTGTAGGAGCTTCCTCAATAGATGGCTTGAGACGCCCCTTAACATTTTTGAGTTCTGACAATCCTATAGATTCAAAAGGCATATCCAGCCTTCCTTTCCAAGGAGAAGCATTCAAATACTGCAACTGCTCATCACATTCATCATCTTCACTATCTGAATTCCCCATCAAGGCTTTCTCTAGGGCATCAAACCGTAGCATTTGATCAAGTTTTGAAGTAACCACAGAATCGACCAATTCCACGTTTAAGCACTCCTTTTTATCAGTAGGGAATTTCATGACATTGAAAACATTAAAGGTCACATCCTGATCCAGTACTCGCATAATGAGCTCACCCTTCTACACATCAATCAAAGTTCGACTAGTAGCCAAGAATGGTCTTCCCAAGATTATGGGAATCTTTTTATCCTCCTCGAAATTAAGAATTACAAAATCAGCAGGAAAGATGAGTTTGTCCACCTTGACCAAGACATCCGCCATAATGCCTCGTGGATATGTAATAGAATGATCGGCCAACTATAAGGACATATAAGTGGGTTTTGGATCAGGTAAACCCAACTTCTTGAAGATAGACAAAGGCATCAGATTGATGCTAGCTCCCAAGTCACATAAACACTTGTCGAACGACAAGTTTCCGATGGTGCAAGGAATGATGAAGCTTACAGGATCTTTAAGCTTCGGAGACAACTTTTGTTGCAGCACAGCACTGCATTCCTCCGTAAGAGCAACGGTCTCTAAGTCATCAAGCTTCACTTTCCTAGAGAGAATACCTTTCATAAACTTCGCATAGCTAGGCATCTGTTCAAGAGCTTCAGCGAATATTGGAAGCCAATATTGGAAGCCAATATTGGAAGCCAATATTTTTCAAGAGCAAGGGACAATCCTCAAATAGAAACAATTGGAAACCAAAAACTCAGTATAACTCAGCTAGTAAATGCGGCTACAAACTGGATCTGTTGACAAATCAAAGATAAGGTGCTTCAACTGTGATGAGTTGGGTCACTTTGCTACTGAGTACAGGAAGCCAAAGAAATGGAAGAGGGATAAAGCCTATTTAGAATCGGAGGAAAAATATGAAGCTCTCTTGAAGAAATGCAAGGAAAGGCTTACATAGCTGAAGACAAGAGTTGGGATGACAACGATGAAGAAGATGAGAATGAAGAGTTTGGAAATTATGCACTTATGGCTCTTGAGCAAGGAGAATCATCCTCATCAAAATCAGAGGTACCAACTCTAACTACCACTGATTTAAATACAAGCCAATATAAAGAAACTGTTGAAAAGATGAGTGTAGAGATATTTCATATCCACAAAAGCATGGTGGCAGCTACCGAGGAAGTGAGTAGACTGTCAAAGATAAATGAGAAGCTTGAGATTGAGAAGCAAGAATTGGAACTACACCTTGCTGAGCTTGAAACTATCAAGCAAGAAAATGAATATTTGAAGAATAAGCTCAAGTGTGCAAGTGAAATAGAAGTTGTGTTGTGGGAAAAGTTGGAGAAGAATGAGGTGAAACTGAAGTCTTTCAGAAATGCATCTCAGTCGGTTGGACAGTACCATGAGAAAAACAAACCATATGCTAACATATCAATTGGTTTGGACTATGATGCCTTGAACAACAATAGAAAAAATGAAGATGTCCCAGTTATGCTGAGAAAAGTTGATGCACCTTTGTTCAAGGTATGTGAAGTCAATTTCAGTGAAGAATAGTTGGTCATCAAGAAAGAACTTGCAGATGAAGATAGTGAAAAGAAAAATGAAGAAACCACTCCTACTGCTAAAATTAAGAAGAAGCCCATGGTCAACCATGTTTCTAAGACACCAATCAAAGAAATCAAGATTGAGAATGCAGGAAAGAAAAAGAAGAACAGGAATGGGAAAATTGGAGTAAATAAAGAGCAATAACTTTGTATTTTTTGCAGATGCTCCCATGAAACAATGTCTGAAGTGTGGCTCTACAAATTACCTAACTCACCTTTGTAAAAAGACTATTAGTGATCCAAAAATAGGAGCATGCAAATACAATAAAGCAAAGGCTGAAGATCCCTATTCCTTCTGTGACAAGTTTGATTGCATTCTATGCAATATGAAAGTGATGACAAGCCGTCATAAACTGAGAGTAGCTCTAAAAAATCTTAAAGTTGGATCTACGGCCAAAAAGGAAAATGCAAATCAATCATTTAACATTGTTCTTTCTGAATCATCAAATTCTACTTCTGTAAATTCTGTTTACAAAAAGAAAGTACCCAATACTGCTTGGGTAGCTAAACATACTTAATTTTCATTGTGTGCAGGGCAAAGTGAAGAAAGTCATATGGATTATAGAGAGTGGATGCTTCAGGCATATGACAGGTGATTAAGACCTGCTATCATAATGTTAGGAGATGGTTGGCCCATTAGTGACTTTTGGATACAAAAACAAAGGATTCACAAAGGGATATGGAAAGTTAGTTTATGGAAATATTGTCATTGAAGATGTAGCACTGGTAGTTGGTCTTGAGGTGAATCTCCTGAGTGTCACTCAATTCACAGATAAAGGATTCAAGGTTTTATTTGACAAAGGAGAATGCTCAATAATCAGCAAAAAGACGGGTGAGGTTTATTTGAAAGGAGCAAGAAAAGGAAGTTTGTTTGTTGCAGATTTATACTCAGCAAATAAGGGTGGAATATGTTGCTTCTACACCAGGGCATCTATTGAGCAAAGCAAGATGTGGCACAAGAAGCTCTCTCACCTGAATTACAAAGAAATTAACACCTTGGTGAAAAAGGAGTTAGTGAGAGACATGCCAAATCTGGAGTTTGCTCAAGATGAAGTTTGTGAGGCTTGTCAAAAAGGAAAATTGAAAAGGTCCAGTCATAAAAGCAAAGTTGTGAATTTCATAAGTGCACCTCTGCAACTTATTCATATGGACATCGTTTGGACCAGTTAATGTCTTATAAATTTCAAGAAAGAAGTCGACACTTGTGATGGTGGATGACTACTCAAGATATACATGGGTAGAATTTATGCTTTCAAAGGATGAAACTTCATAGATCATTATTGAACACATCAAGAAAAATTGAGAAGCACGCTGAAGATCAGAATTATGTGAAAAGATTTAGGAGTGACAATGGCACAAAATTCAGAAAATGCAATCTTAACTGAATTATGCAAAGACATGGGTATTGTTCAAGAGTTCTCAGCTGCAAGAACACCTCAACAAAATGGGGTAGTTGAAA
Source organism: Apium graveolens (assembly GCF_009905375.1). Lineage (NCBI taxonomy): Eukaryota > Viridiplantae > Streptophyta > Magnoliopsida > Apiales > Apiaceae > Apium > Apium graveolens. The sequence goes on from NC_133648.1 coordinate 293,754,800, forward strand.
GGAAGAATAGAACTTTGGTTGAGGCTTCTAGAACAATGCTGCAAGATGCCAATTTGCCAACAAGTTTTTGGGAAGAAGATGTCAACATTTCATGCTACACTCAAAACATATATCTCATCAACAAAAATCTTGGCAAGTCACCCTACTCAATCTTATCAAAAAGGAAGACTACTGTGAAGAATCTGCATGTGTTTGGAAGCAAGTGTTATGTTCTAAAAGACAACTCTAAATATATGGGAAAATTTGACTCTAAAGTTTTTGAAGTAATTTTTCAGGGATATTCATTGGAAAGAACTACCTACAGAGCTTATGTGCTTGATCAAAAGAAAATATGGAAAGCACAGATGTGACTTTTGATGATGACAAGTGTCCAGGCTTGGAATGCCTTGATGAAAATGAAGCTGAAGTCCTTAAGTTTGAAAATCTCAACATTGATAGTGATTCTGAAGATAAAGATGAGATCAACATAAGCAACAGAATAAATAAAGAGACAACTGAGCAAGTTAAATCATGAGAATGAAAAGTCATCTCATACACCTGAATTTGATAGCACAAACTCAGGGGGAGAAAGAGAAGAAAGTTCTGCAAGTCATCCCAATGGTGAAGAAAATTCAGAAAATTCAAGTCAATAAACTCATACCAGAAAATAGGATGACAGTCACACAAGAGAAGTAATTATTGGTGATCCAAATGCTGGAGTAAGGACTATAAGTGCAACAACAAATGAATGTCAACATGCATACTTTCTTTCTCAAATTGAGCCTAAGAAAACTGAGGAAGCTCTACTTGACCCTGGCTGGATATCTTCTATGAAAGAAGAGCTAAATCAATTTGAAAGAAATAAAGTTTGGAAGTTGGTTCCTGCACCAAAGAACATAAGCATAATTGGAACAAAGTGGGTGTACAGGAAAAAATGGATGAAAATGGAATTGTAACAAGAAACAAAGCAAGGTTGGTTGCAAAAGGCTACTCACCGGAAGAAGGAATTGATTATGATGAAACTTTTTCTCTAGTTGCAAGACTTGAAACAATAAGGATCTTTCTTGCATTTTCTGCACACTCAAATTTTAAAGTGTATCAAATGAATGTAAAGAGTGCATTCCTTAATGGTGAGTTAGAAGAAGAGGTTTATGTGCAACTACCACCTGGCTTTGAAGATCCAGAATTTCCAGATTTTGTTTATCAACTTCTAAAGGATCTCTATGAATTAAAGAAATCACCTAGAAACATAGATTTACTCGAGGAAAAATTGACAAGACTCTATTCTACAAGCAACATGGTGGTGATATGATCATAGTTCAAATCTATGTGGATGATATCATTTTTGGTTCTACTAATGAAAAACTATGTCAAAGATTCTCAAGACTCATGCAGAGTGAATATGAAATGAGCATGATGATAAGTGGCATTTATATCCACTTAGAACGCTTCGTAAAGGCTTGAATTGGTGTTTTGTACTCAAGTTGTTTGTGTTTTTGATGTATTTTTGTAGTGTTTTTCATTTCAGGGTATATTTGGAAGAAGGACTAGATTTACATTATTTTTTGCTAAAAGAGGTGTTAGGATGGAGCCTCGGTCGATTGCGCACAAGAAACCAGCACGAGAAAGTCAAGGAAATAAGCAAAAAGTAGTTTTTCCAGAAGCTCGGGGCGGCCGCGCTACTCTTGGGAGCGGCCGCACCAGTTTGGCAGAAACCCAGGGCGGCCGCGCCGGTTTTTGGGAGCTGTCGCGCCAGGATGTTTTCTCATAATCCTGCTTCTATTTGAATTTTGAGCGTTTGAAAGCCCAGGTCGTCCAGAAGCCTATATATATAAATAAAAAGATGTTTTTCATAGAGAAGAGGAAGGAGAGAGCATAAAGAAGACATGATAGTACAATACAACGAAGGAGAAGAAGATCTTGTTTTTACTTGTGATTCTTTGCTTAAGTTGTAATCTTGGATGCTTGTTTCTTTGTTGTTTGAAACCAATACTCTTGTTAACGTACTTTGCTATTATTATTCATTTTATAAAGACTTAGTTTATTTACCATGCTTTCATTGGAACCCATGGTGATGATGAGTTCGGTTATGAACTAATCGTTGTCATGGGGTTCTAACAGATTAACTTACAGATTTATACAGTTAATTATTTTGATACCTAAGTGTTGTGATTGTATGATATCCTAGTATTGGTTGTGCTTATTTGTCTTATGTGCATCGCGAACATATAAGATAGCGTGTTAATCTCTATTGAAGTGATGATGAATATTGAGATTTAGAACTTGCCATGCTAGCATAGGTTCATGTATTTATTATGCATGATTCGTAGGTAATTTTAACCACCTTACTTGCCCTATGTAATCACGATAGATAACTTGTTCATTAAACCTTTATGTTATTAAATTCTATAGACATATAGGGTCTCAACATAATTGGTATCTATCCAGCTTCTATCTCTTTTATGGATGTCTGGTAGTAGGGTATTCGTACAACGACAATTGGCGTTTACTAGTTTCGTGTTATATGATTAGTTGTCATCACCATTGCATGCTAAGGTTAAGAACAATGACTTTGAATGAAGTATTTTATGAAATTAGAATCCCATATTTTTCTCATATAGTTAATTCAATCACTTTTATTCTTAGTTAATTACATGTTAGTTTAATTTTAGTTATAAACATCTCAATTTGTTATTGTCTTATCATTGAGCGATAGCCATACCATTGTTGCATAAGTGCATAATCTTAAGTTAACTAAAAAGAGTCTCTGTGGGTACAAATCTGATTTATATCTTATACTACTTGCGAACGCGTATACTTGCATGTAATTTTAGCTCGTATTTTCACCCTAACAAGTTTTTGGCACCGCTTCCGGGGAGTTGGTGTTAATTTATTTTATGTGCTTGACATCAGTGGTCGTTAAATTTCACTGACTCGAATATTTTACTTACTTATTTACCATATTGGTGTTTCAAGTACTCTGGAGAACGTGTATGCGAACGCATTCTCAATCTCGTAAAGAAGCACTGGAAGAAGTCGAAGTAGTTGAAGAAGTTTTTGCAGAAGTTGAGAAAGTTAAAGAAGAAGCAATTGTTGCAATGGGAGATCAAGCAGCGAATCTGAAGGCTTTGATGGATTACTCTCAACCAAAGATCAATGACATTCAATCTAGCATTGTCAGACCAGTCATCGCGGCTAATACTTTTGAAATCAAAGATAGCATGATTCAGATGGTGCAGAATTCAGTCCAGTTTGGGGGTTCTCCAACAGAAGATCCCAACATGCACATTAGAGATTTCATCGAGATCTGTGACACTTTCAAATTCAACAATGTTTCTGATGATGCTGTTAAGCTGAGGCTTTTCTCATTCTCTCTGAGGGATAAAGCTAAGTGTTGGTTGTATTCTCTACCACTAGGCTCTATTACTACTTGGGAAGATCTTGCTCAAAAGTTTCTTACTAAATTCTTCCTTATGGCGAAGACAGCTGCAATTAGAAATGCTCTTACTTAATTTGTGCAGCAATCGGGAGAGTCTTTATGTGAAGATTGGGAGCGTTACAAGGAGATTTTTTGGAAGTGTCCTCATCATGGAATGCTTGACTGGATGATTATCAACTGCTTTTATAATAGTTTGGGAGCACAGTCTAGACCCATGCTCGATGCAGCATCAGGAGGAGCCTTATGGGCTAAGAGCTACGATGAAACTTATGAGTTGATTGAACTGATGGATGCTAATAAATACCAGAACCCAACTCAGAGACTACCTCAAGGCAAGGTAGCAGGAATTCTGGAGGTGGATGAAGCTACTGCTATAGCTGCTCAGCTTAAGGCTTTAACGATGAAGGTGGATTCTTTGGCTAATTATGGAGTTAATAAGATCATTAGTATATGTGAGCTTTGTGCTGGTGTGCATGAAACAGAGCAATGTGCTATATTTAGTGAATCAGCTCAATTTGTGAGCAACTTTCAGAGGTCACAGCAACCAGTTCCAGCCACTTATCATCCCAACAACCGCAATCATCCTAACTTCAGCTGGAGCAACAATCAGAATGCGGTGCAACAGCCTTAACAGTAAAGCAATTCAACCCTCCTGGTTTTCAACAACCGCAATATGCACCAAGACAACAACTCCAACTTCAACAACTACCGCATGGAAGTACAATTCAATCTAATGAAAAATCTGAATTAGAGGAGTTGAGGCTCATGTGCAAGAGCTAAGTGGTTTCTATCAAGACTCTGGAGAATCAAATTAGGTAGATTGCCAATGCTTTGTTGAATCGACAACCTGGTACACTCCCTAGTGACACAGAAGTTCCAGGAAAGAGGGAAGAAAAAGAGCAAGTTAAGGCAATTACATTGAGGTCTGGGAAGGTTGCAAGCCCCAAAAAATCTCAAGTTCCAGAATCTGAAGTTTTGGCTGAAGAAGAGGTGCAGAAGGAAGCAGAAGTGGAATCAAGGAAGAAAACTGTGGAACACACTTCTCCTGAGGGTAATACATGGGAGAACCAGGTCTATCCTCTTGCAGAAGCAAAAGTTCGATAAGCAATTTGCTAAGAATTTGAAGGTGTTCAAGAAACCTCATATCAACATACCTTTCGCTGAAGCTCTTGAACAGATGCCTAGCTATGCGAAGTTTATGAAAGGTATTTTCTCTAGGAAAGTGAAGCTTGATGACTTAGAGACCGTTGCTCTTACGGAGGAATGTAGTGCTGTGCTGCAACAAAAGTTGCCTCCGAAGCTTAAAGATCCTGTAAGCTTCATCATTCCTTGCACCATCGAAAACTTGGCGTTCGATAAGTGTTTATGTGACTTGGAAGCTAGCATCAATCTGATGCCTTTGTCTATCTTCAAGAAATTAGGTTTACCTGATCCAAAACCCACTTATATGTCCTTATTGTTGGCTGATCGTTCTATTACATATCCACGAGGCATTATGGGGGATGTCTTGGTCAAGGTGGACAAACTCATCTTTCCTGCTGATTTTGTAATTCTTAATTTCGAGGAGGATAAAAAGATTCCCATAATCTTGGGAAGACCATTCTTGGCTATTGGTCGAACCTTGATTGATGTGTAGAAGGGTGAGCTCACTATGCGAGTACTGGATCAGGATGTGACCTTTAATGTTTTCAATGCCATGAAATTCCCTACTGATAGATAGGAGTGCTTAAAAGTGGAATTGGTCGATTCTGTGGTTACTTCAAAACTTGATCAAATGCTACGGTTTGATGCCCTAGAGAAAGCCTTAATGGGGAATTCAGATAGTGAAGATGATGAATGTGATGAGCAGTTGCAGTATTTGAATGCTTCTCCTTGGAAAGGAAGGCTGGATATGCCTTTTGAATCTCTGGGATTGTCAGAATTCAAAAATGTTGAGGGGCGTCTCAAGCCATCTATTGAGGAAGCTCCTACACTCGAGCTTAAACCTTTGCCTGAACACTTGAGGTATACGTTTTTAGGTGATGCATCTACTTTGCCTATTATTATTGCATCTGACCTTTCAGATAGTGATGAGTAAAAGCTCTTGAGAATTATGAGAGAGTTCAAATCAGCAGTTGGATAGATTATAGAAGATATCAAGGGAATCAACCCTTCTTATTGCATGTACAAAATTCTTCTAGAGGAAGGAAGCAAGCCGACTATTGAGCAAAAGAGAAGGCTAAATCCGATCATGAAGGAGGTTGTGAAGAAGGAAATTCTCAAGTGGCTAGATGCAGGGATCATCTTTCATATTTCTGACAGTTCTTGGGTAAGCCCAGTTCAGTGTGTGCCGAAGAAAGGAGGCATCACTGTGGTTGCTAATGAAAAGAATGAGCTCATTCCTACTCGAATAGTCACGGGGTGGAGAGTTTGCATGGATTACAGGAAGCTGAACATATCCACGAGGAAAGATCACTTCCCTCTTTTTTATATTGATTAGATGCTTGACAGGTTGGCTGGCCATGAGTACTACTGTCTTCTACATGGCTATTCGGGCTATAATCAGATCTGCATTGCGCCAGAAGATCAAGAAAAGACTACCTTCACTTGTCTGTTTGTTACTTTTGCCTTCAAAAGAGTTTCTTTTGGGTTATGTGGTACACCAGCCACATTTCAGAGATGCATGATGGCTATCTTCTCTGACATCATTGGTCAGAATGTGGAGGTGTTCATGGATGATTTTTCTGTGTTCGGGGATTCTTTCGACGAGTGCTTGCAAAATCTTGGCGCAGTTCTTAAAAGGTGTGTTGAGAACAATCTGGTTCTCAACTGGGAGAAATGTCACTTTATGGTGCAATAGGGCATCATTCTCGGGCACAAGGTCTCTAGTAAAGGTCTTGAGGTGGACAAAGCCAAGGTGGGGGGTCATTGAAAACCTTCCTCCACCAATTTCTGTTAAGGGATTCACAGTTTTCTTGGTCATGCGGGTTTCTATCGGTGGTTCATCAATGATTTCTCTAAAATCTCTAAACCATTGTGCAATCTATTAGAGAAAGATGTCCCTTTCAAGTTTGATGATGAGTGTCTAGCTGCTTTTGAGAGCTTAAAGAAGAGCTTGATCACGACACCTGTCATAACTGCACCTGATTGGAATGAGCCTTTTGAAATGATATGCGATGCGAGTGACTATGCAGTTGGAGCAGTTCTTGGGAAAATGAAGAACAATATATTTCATGTGATCTATTATGATAGTAAGACCCTCAATGGTGCTCAACAAAACTACACTACAACTGAGAAAGAGCTATTGGCCATTGTCTATGGTTTTGAGAAGTTTAGATCTTATCTGCTTGGGACGAAGGTGACAGTTTTCACTGATCACACTGCTATTCACTATCTCGTCTCGAAGAGGGACTCAAATCCTAGATTGATTATATGGGTTCTTTTACTACAAGAGTTTGAGTTGGAGATCAAGGATAGAAAAGGTACTAAGAATTAAGTTGATAATCATCTCTCTCGTTTAGAAGATCTAAGTACAACTTCACAGGATAAGACATTGATAAATGAGACTTTTCTTGACGAGCAGTTGTTTGGGGTGCAAGAAGAAGAAGCATGTTTCACAGACATTGTGAACTATCTTGTGAGCAACATTATACCCCCGGACTTAACTTATGCTTAAAGGAAGAAGTTTCTTTACGAGGTGAAGTGGTGCATATGGGATGAACCATTTTTGTTTCGACAAGGAGCTGACCAAATCATCAGGAGATGTATTCTGTACTGCAAGATGGAGGGTATCTTGCGAGACTGTCATTCGACTGTTTATGGAAGCCACTATGATGGAGAAAAGACAGCCGCTCGTATCCTTCAAGCAGGATTCTTCTGGCCTACATTGTTCAAGGATACGCATCAGTTCGTGTTGAAGTGTGATCACTGCCAATGTGTTGGTAATATGTAAAAGAAGGATGAGATGCCTCTTAATGTGATCCTCGAGGTTGAGGTCTTCGATGCTTGGGGAATTGACTTCATGGGGCCGTTTATTTCGTCGTGCAACAATCAGTATATCTTGTTGGCAGTAGATTATGTCTCAAAATGGGTCGAAGTTAAAGCTTTGCCGACAAATGATATGAAGGTAGTGATCAATTTTCTTTACAAGCAGATATTCACAAGATTTGGGACTCCAAGAGTCATAATTAGTTACGAGGGATCGCATTTCTGCAATCGCAAGTTCACTGCTATATTGCAGAGATATAATGTGAATCATCGCATTGCTATAGCCTACCATCCTCAGACTAATGGTCAAGTTGAGGTGTCTAACAGAGAGATCAAGCGTATTCTAGAGAAAGTTGTATGTCCATCGAGAAAGGATTGGTCTTTAAAGCTGGATGAAACTGTTCGGGCTTATCGAACAACATTCAAGACTCTGCTAGGCATGTCACCATTTCAATTGGTTTATAGTAAAGGATGTCATTTGCCTGTGGAGCTAGAGCACAAGCCATATTGGGCTTTGAAGAAATTGAACCTAGATATGGATGCAGCTGGTAAGAAAATGATGCTTCAATTGAATCAACTTAACGAGTTATGACTTCAAGCGTATGAGAACAACAAAATATACAAGGAGAAAGTCAAAAGGTGGCACGAGAGGGGTCTAGTGCTCAAATCATTTGTGTCGGGGCAACAAGTTCTTTTGTTCAACTCTCGTCTCCGTCTTTTTCCTGGAAAATTATGACATGGAGCGGTGGAGATTTTTGAAAATGATCCAGGCCAGGCATTCAAGGTGAATAGACATCGTTTGAAGCATTACTATGGAGATACGGCAAACCGTGAGGTGGTTAGTGCCTTTTTTATGGTCAACTTGATCTCAGAATTCTACGTCAAGCTAGCGACGTAAACCAAGCGCTTCTTGGGAGGCAACCCATGTTTATTGTACATTAGTAGTTGAAAAAAAAATAAAAAACAGGGGACTTTTTCCAGGAGCACGACGCGCCCGCGCTGGGAAGCGGGGCAACCGCACTGAAACAGCAGAATCACGGCGCACCCGCGCTGAGCCCTAGAGAAAAAAAAATTAGAAAATCAAAAATTCAAAACAAATACAAGACCCCAGCCGAATTTTACTCCTTCCACTACCCTAATTCCTACTCCTAATCAATTCTAAATTCTACCTATTATACCCACTAACCTACAATCTCTACCCCATAACCCTAATCTAATTCTAATTCTCTATATATACATACACCTACATACATCCATCTCCACCTTACTTTTATTCTCTCAAACCCCAAATCTTTCTACACACCTCTCTTATCTCACTTAATATATTCCAATGGCACCAAAGAGAGCCCGCACTCAAGTAAACAGCAGCGCTGACCCAGTCTCTACCGATACTTCGAGTGTCGGGGGTACGAGGCCACGATTTGTTACTACAGAGGCTGAAGTGGAGTACACAAGGTTGTTGTCTAAGAAGATAGCGAAAGAGAGGGGTTTTCTACCTTCGGGTAAGGACGGTAAGCTTCTCGAGATGATCTTGGAGATGGGGTTTTTATGTTAGAAAATGTTCTAGCCAAGTAAGCCATTGATTGGTCCATCTCATCTAGCTCATCAAGGGTGTAGAATTCATCTTCCTCTAGCTCCAAAATAACTTGTTTCTGAGGTCCTTTGTTTTTTTGCTCTACAGCATGAATGACTGGAGCTTGAGCATCTTGTTCAACTTCACTTGCTTCACTATCATCAAATACTAAGGCACTGGAATCATCAACCACATGTTCTTGGTTTGTCGTTAATAACTTTCTTTGCAACATTTCAAGCTCATATATTTTCAAGATCACATACAAAACTTCCAGTGTTATTCTGCTCAAGTCTCTTCCTTCTCTAATATTTGATATTTTTGTTCAAGGTGGTCAAGAAGAGCTAGCAAGAACTTTAGGTTAACCTCCTCAACTTCATAATATTTATCATGAAGTTGCAAGTTATCAATTTTTTAAACCTTTCAAAAACTTCAGTAATTCCTTATTAGGCTTTGTCATAAAACCCTCATACTGAGACACATGTATTCTCCTTTAATTTGATCTTACTTTCTCTATACCCTCACATAAAATCTCAATATTTTCCCAGATCTGTTTGGCTATGTCACAGTTGATAATATTGTTGTACATGACACTGTAAAGTGGCTCTATCAGAATTAGTTGCAGGCCACTATCCATAGAGACTTTTTCTTTTTCAGTTTCACTGTATTTTGAGGGGTGTTTAGGGGAATAATGAGCTGGAATGACCATATCTCCATCAGTAGATTCATCAACCCTTTCCATGGGAGTAAAAGGACCATTCTTGAGAATCTGGATGTACATTGGGTTGGCCATCCTTATGAACAACATCATCTTCTTGTTCCAAAGTGTATAGTTGATTTTATCAAAGGCTGGTATCTTGATACTGCTTATCTTTTGTGCACTCATAATCTCAAGATCTTGATTTGTTTACTTTCAGATTTTGCTCTGATACCACTTGTTAGATATCGAAGTCCGATATTACTTAAAAGTGATCATATTCACATTCAAATTGTTCGAAATAGCTTAAAAATCTAAGGTACATCCTACAAAATTTAGTGTGCGGTACACTTATTTTAATTAAAAAAATAAAACACCCTTATTTTTATCACTACTATGATGTAATAATATGTAGTTAAATGATATACTTTAAAATAATTTTATAAAAATAAAAATTTTTAGAGCGCGCGTAGCGCGGGTAAAAAGTCCCTCGTACTTTTAACATACGTTAATAAATTCAATTTTAGTTTTTTATCGCACTTTAATGGCTTAACTATTAATTATTTGCAAGAAGATGACTCTTAAATATATATATATATATATTGACATTTTATTAATCAAAAATCAAATTACTATTTAAAATTAATTTAATCAAAATATACTTTTAGAGTGTAAAAACCCAAACTTCTGACATCGGTAAAAGACCTTTATGAATAGTAACCTTGCAGTTTAATAAAAACTTTTGCGATCAAACCATATATGAGTTTTTAATTTAAGATTCCGAGTTGATATTGTGATTATATGTACCAAATGAGTGTATGTAAAAACCATTCATTTTTTGGAGAAAATAAACTTTGTAAAATAACATTATCTTATGGACTATCGAGGAATACGAGAACCACATTACGATTAAAAATTTAGAATTCTACAAATTAAAATCCAAGTACAAGGTTTCAAAGCATAATTGATTTATAAGAAAGGATTTACCCCGCGAATCGCTTACGAAGAGATATTACGAAAACGAATAAACGACCAAGCGAATATGTAAACTAATAAATAAACAAACCAATGCCATGCAAATTTTATGTAAATTAATTAGCAAAAATTATCCAAGTTAGCTAATTAAATTAAGAATTAAGTGAAAGACAATATTCCTTAAAATAAGAATTCATATTTTATAATTAAAATGCCTAGTCAAGTGTGGTGTGCAAGCTAAGACCTAGGCTTGAATTAGAAGCTTCTTGTTGAACACACCTTATACATACACAATACATATCACAAATATCATCCAACACTTCCAAAGAAAGCCAAGCCAAGCAACTCCCTCTCTCTCTCTCTCTCTCTCTTCAAGAACACAATGTTGATTTTCAAGGACAAGGGACAAAGAAAAATTATAAACTAACATTATACTCATTCGAAAATCACCAAATTTTTACCAAACCTCCTTCATATCATGGTTAAGTCACGTACCGAATTATAATCCCATCCATGAAGTTTTCAAATTGAGAAAAATGTTTGAAGTTGAGGGTGAATAGTAACTCCGAAGATCACTAACTTATTTTCTTAATTTTTCATGGAAGTTTAAGGCTCATAATCTATACCAAGGCTTCATCAAGGATCATAGGAATTTATTAAGTATTTAAAATATTTAATAAAGGTACAAACATCATCCACCCTTTGATTTACTTGAGTTATATAATTGAGTTTGAGTTATGTTTAAGTACATGTTGATTCATTGAGTTTGAATTATAAAAAGTTGGTTTTGGATGGTTTATTGTTATGGATTGATGTTGGTGATTATTTCATATATTTTAGGGACTGATCTTGCATGAAATATGAAGGAGTTGGTATTTGAGTTGTTTTCAATGAAATTAACGTAGTTAAGATCGGGAATCGTTACGCGTATAACCGTCGTAATGTCCGTTTATTTTAGGACTATTTTAAGCAATAAATACAAACTATAAATTTAATATTTTTACAGACCACTTGAAATGGATGTAAATTTCTTATTTTCTAATTTTTAACCATATAAATACCGTGCCCATACGATATACGGATTAGGAGAAAAGTTTATTTTAGTGAACGTAGTCGAGAAAACCAAACTACTACCTAATGCTGACTTTGAGGGTATAATTGAGGACTTTAAACATTGTTTAAAACCATGAAACTTTTTCAGTAGCTTTCTTATACAATTAGGAAGCCCTGTTTAAAATTTCAACTAAAGATGTTAATTTTTCGATTTCATAAAAATGTCAGAGCCGAGGTCGCGCAAGGAGTGATCACCAAGAACACCTACTGCCATTAAACTGCCACTTCGGGATTTTCACCCTTGTTACCAAAAAACCATTTTTCAAATAATATGTTCTAAATTTTTCCTAGATTGCGCACGCGAAAACGGTGCGTCAATTGAGTTAACGGTTTGAGAGAAAACAATATTTTAGTGAAAGTGGTATGAATAATAAAACTCTGTAGTTCACCGAACTTTTAAAATACTTTTCACTATTTAAATTCATTTTATCAAAATGAAAATTTTATGATAAATATTAAAATCACTCAAGAAGCTCCTGGAGGTTGTTTCGTATTAAAACATTAATTTTTTGGTTTATTAAAAATATTAGAGTGTGAATCGCGTAATAGTAACATTCGGTAAAGTCAACTCTAGAAGTCCACTCTGACCGTCCGTTTCGACCAAGGATTGATACTTATTTTGAGTCGGTCGAATATTGAAAAATATGAAGTATTGTACTTATTAGAAATATAAGTCGGTGATGGGATTAGAAATACTGATTAAGATTATGATATTTGTTGATTAGAAAACCCGGAACGAGAGGAAGTCGGAAAACATATCTTGGACTCCAGGCAAGTTTTCAAACCCTACATTTTTAAAACTGTTGTGTTGTGATTGCTTTTAAACACTGTGATATATGCATGATGAATATTTTATGGTGTTTTACAAATTGTTATATATTTAATCATAAAATATGATAATTTTGGTACAGTAAAATACCGGATTTAAAATGATATATTTAGACCGAGAGTCGGTAGGTGTAAGTTTATAAAAACCAGGAAGTATTCCGGAGGTGTTTATATTTGAGAAATGTTAACGCTCATGAGTATCGTGGCATATATATTGTACATCGAGAGTCGGTCGGCATGTATTATAAAAAACCCAGAAGTATTTCGTAGATGTTTTGGACAAGTAAAGTCTGTAGCTATTTTATTCCAAGGGACTCGATGCCCCTTGCGCAATATTAAATTACCTCGAATATATTTAAAATGATTTTCAAAGATCATATTCCCTCGACTATATTTAATTACTCGAATAATGAATGTTAATTTAGATATTCATTTAAATAGGAGGAGTATTCTCCAATAATTATATATTTCAAACTCAATTATGTATATTTACTAAAGATTACTTTAATTATTTAAACTTAAATTAGTTGAGGATTAGAGCCTTCAGTCTTCTTTCCATAAAATGGAACCTTTCTCTTCTTGTTATCCTTTTTTTTCTTTGACTGCATCCCATTACTCTCAATCAGAGCAGCTTTCTGTACTACTCCAGCATAAGTATCAAGCTCAAACATAGCCACTCTATCTTTGATCCAAGGCTCTAATCTTTGTTGGAATCTCTTTGCTTTTTCCTCCTCAGTGTTCACATACTTCGTCACAAACCTTGACAGCTCCGTAAACTTCTTCTCGTACTCCAATACAGACATACTTCCTTGCTTCAATTCAAGAAATTTAAGCTCCATCTGATTCTGCATGTACTTAGGGTAATACTTTTCCAGAAATAACTTCTTAAACCATTCCCAAGAAACCGGTTGATTTGCCTCTGTAGCTTTCACTGAATCCCACCAATAGATGACTTCACCTTTCAGAAAGTAAGTAGCATATGGAGTCTTTTGATCTTCTCCTAGTTGTACCAATTCAAAAGCTCTTTTCATTTCCTTATTCTATGTGTTAGCTATTACTGGATTAGTGGTATCATGAAATGCAGGTGGATTCATATTTTGAAAAGCTTTGAAAGTGACAACTTGTCGAGGTGGTATTGGTGGATCAGGTGGTTGGTGTGTTTCACGGTTATCTTGGTTTTCAAATTGTTGTTGAAGAGTTCTTTGTTGTTGAGCTATAGCATTTGTTTGTTGTTGTAAGGTTTCCAGCAATCGAAGAATATTAGGATCTGTGGTAGAAGTTGTTGGCGGGTTCTTCTTTTTAGGTGGCATGATCCTGAAATAAAAGTTATATCAAAACAGGTATGAACAATACAGATAATTCAAGGTTAGGGTGTCCCAAGTCATTATATTCACATATACGATCGGGTTTCAAATTAAACAATAAGGTTGATGCATATAAGGCATAAGAACAATTGAAAGCAAATAGAACGATAGTGCATAATTATCGAATTTAGGGTCAAGGTACATCAAGATCAAAATAGAGTCTGAATCTAGGGATAACATGCTTAATTAAAGGAAAATAACAGGGAATTCTACAAAGTCCAACAACACAACAACATGAAAAGTAGATAATGGAAAGAACTAAGGCTCCACTCCATCAGAACGGGGTCCGGTAGTCTTCTCCTCACGAAGCGTCTTCACAATACACTGGAGCTCGTCCGCAATCATCAGGATAGTTTATTGGGTGGCACGGTCTCGGTGTGATGGCATCTCATCAAGCTTAGTGTTAACGTATCTCAAGTCTCGCAGTCATCTGCTCCTTAGGCTTTCCTTCATAATTTCGGTTGTCCGATACACGTTCTTCAATTGCTCTAACAGTCGATTGTACTTGCCCTGAAGCCTGTCGAACTCACTCCTCAACTCAGCATACACAGAGAAAGCACTTGTGTCAGTCGGTTCAGAGGATGATAAGGAATGCGCCCTTTGCTGCCAAACAATGCATAGATAAATATATAAGAGAATTATTAACGATAGATTCTCTTAACCTATACTCACACTCTCGCATAATATTCTATAACCTATGCATATATCCTATAACCTATTTGGGCTGCCCAGGGACTCTAAACCGTAGCTCTAATACAAAAACCTATCCCACCCCAATTTTAACAAAATAAACTACACTAATAATTACAATAGTTAACAAAAGGAAATAAATACACTGAATCCAAGATCTTACAGTTTAGGGTTTGGAACAGCCCAATACTATTAACTATTACAGCCTGATTTTAAAATCGAGTCCTCACACAAAAGATCACTAATCTATCTGAGCTCGAACATACGAATCGGCATCATAAGTCTTACGTGTTGTCTGCTTGAATCTAACCATATCTGCTAGCTGAAATATTAGGGTGAAAGCAAGTAGTGAGCCAAATGCTCAACCAGCGCTATATCATACATCAACAAGAATAATAACAATGGAAATGAAAGATTCAACGATATAGTAACAAGAGATAAACTTTCAGGGTGATGGCATATTTTATTTGTGACAAAACAATTAAAAACCATTTCTTTTTCAAAACCATTTTATGACGCTACGAATTACAGCCGGTGATCAGCCGCGAAGTAATCCCGAACCTCGCTGGGTTCTAGAACATTAATGGGATCCCTAAGCAACCTTTAAGCCTATAATTTAAAAGCGGAAATGACTTGCATCTCAGTCCAGGTCCATTATTTTAAGAAAACATTCGTCCCCCTTTGGAACTGAAATCTACTTTTTAAGTTTTTATTATAAAAGTTGATGCCAAGTTACGGTTAAATTCTTAAACAGTGAACATCTTATCAAGGGTTCTAGATCAACTTCGAAGCATATAGGATAGGTTCAATCAACTTTAAGGCCATGATCAACTAGGCTGATACCTTATCAAATGGTATTGCAAAGTTTCTAACCTCAAGGGTTTTAGTAATGAGATTCAACGGGGTTATTGAATAGCATAAAGGAACTAAGTCAAACTAGGTTCAATGTAGTGGTTCCAGATAAGACATAGGTATTAAAATATAAAGAAAGTAAGCATCAGTTCAAAGTATAACAGGGTATCATGTTTTAGGGATAAGAATAGAGTTATCAAGCAATCATGAACAATTTTAAGGAATAACTGACTTTTAGGTGTTAAGATAAGGTTACCGAGTATAACTCATACAGGGTTCAACATCACAATTACTTTGGTATACTAGCATGGTATGACTTTTGAATTACTCACATATAATACGGAAGGTAGATTTGACACCACTTGGATCATGTATACATGTATATCAAGGTGAATTAGACTACTCGCATCATATATAAAAGCTGGGTGAACACATACTTGCAGTGTAAACAAAAAAAGTAGGTTGAACACTTGCCTTAAGAAAGGCTTGACTTGACTGGTAGGTAGGAGCAACTGGGAGCTCTACTCGACTTTAATGTCAAGTTTACCCTCATCTTGTGAGCCTACACAAAATAATAATAACCTCATTATAATATATTCTCACTAACTCAACCTAATTATAAACCGAAATTAAGTACATTAGCACTTAGGCCTATATACACATACATGCTTACAATTACCTTATAAGCATAATAGTTCACATAGCTACATATGCTCACATAACACATTTAGGTACATAATAATATATCAACACACTATATTGCATCACTAAGCTTGGATGATCTCACTCCACTTACTTAAGTCACTTAGTTGTGCTGAACTAGTCAAAACTCTCAATATTGATCTCATAACTTGAAGTGCCTTTTCTAAATCATCAAGTTCCTATTGACCCGACTTAGGCCTTACACTCTACTGACCTTATACTATATTACAACTATGATGGTCCACCTAGGCCTCACTCATAAGTGCTCTAAAACTACGCGATAAGTGAATGTGCTCAATATAGTGATTTCAGGATGACATCAATTATTTCTTGAGTGTAGTTGACACCCTTACACCTCAGGTTAACCACCCAAACTTCTACACTAGACACTTCTGATCATAATGCAACTCCCAAACTTGGTGTGACTTAAAGGCCTAGCTTGGGCCTCCCTAGGCCTAAGCTTAAAGTCCAAGGTTCCCCTGTTTTTTGGATAGAAAAGTGTCCTGATTTGCACTAACTTGTGACACATGATTCTAACTCAATTCCTATAAACTATGGCTTTAAAAACACCTATAACACTCCCTATAACTAGGACCAACCAAGGCCTAGTGAGGGCCTACCCATGACATGGTCAAATCTCCCTATATCTAGGTTGCGGTAAAACTGTCCCCTGTTGGACAGATTTAGTGTTTTCACTCGTGCACCTAACCAAACGACCTACAAACCTCTAACAAACACCTAAAATCTGAAGTATACCCCTAGTACTAGCTTATGGTGACTTGGGCCGCAAAGTGCATTACAATGATAAGGTCAAATCTCACCCTAAACCTCATGATACCAAACTGAAAATCTGCAGAATCTAATGTACCCCTTTCCACCATGTTTCCCACTTGACAAACCAAAATAAACATCAACCAAAACCCAAACTAAACCTCAACCAAGGTAACCTACTGATATAACACTCCCACACCCAATATTGTCTTGGTGGAGATCATCCTTACCTAAGGTGCAATATAGCAAAACAAGAGTTAAAACAATACACTAATTACAAGTCATCACAATTTCGAAAATAACAACTTAAGTCCTCCATATATATACGAATCAAAATCACATAACAAGGAGAACAAATCATAATCAATATCTTAACTCAACTGAAATTAGAGTTTATTAACAAAAATCAATCCAAATGATCAAGAACTTTTGAAAATCATGAGTTGAACCTATGCATGCATGCTTTCAACTTACAAGCCAAAAACACTATGGTTTCCATATAAATTTCATCATAAAATTAACATGCAAGCCTAGAATTAACCATACCTAATATGATCACTTAGCATGCAAAGAGTTTTATCAAGTTTTTATTCCCAAATCCATGCTATTATCATATAAACATACAAAAATCAATCAAAGCAACAAGAACACCATCAATTCGGCTCCTAACAAGTCATAGCCGAATGGATTAGGGTGAAAACAACATTTGAATAAGTGTGACACACCCATGTCTAGCCATTTTAAACCCCATGATAATATATCTCATGGTGAAAGCCTTAGATTCACAAGAATCAAGGGTGTTCGCTTTGAGTTTAACAAAACACTACCATGCAAGATCAAAACATAGGTTTTTCATCATGAACTCTTTGGATTATAAATGAAAAATATATGGGAAGTGAGATTGCTTAAATGGAGGGTGGATGTTTGAATGAAAATGAAGGAGAATGGGGGTGGGGGCTTCGGCCGAGAGAGGTCGAGAGAGAGAGGGCCGAGAGAGAGAGGAGGGAGGTGAGAATGCAGTGGAGTGAAGTGAGAGTGAGGTGAGAATTATGACAACTTGTCCTTAGTTTTATGGTTTTGATTTGACTAAAATATGAGTGGAATTGAGAGTTGATAAAAGTAACCCTCAAGCAAGCTTGTGTCATTTTGTATGCAAGGATAAAGAAGTAACTTGCCTAGTGAAGTAGTAGTTAGTGGGGTTGGAATTTCCAAATTTGCCCTTATTTTGTGTTGGGAGTAAAATGCTTGCATGGGCAACTAAGTAATTTGCAAATTAAAAAATCAACTAATCCATATAGAACAATTTCTATAAATATAAATGCATTTCCATAAATCACAAAATATATATTATAAAATAGCTTATGATTTTAGAAATTTATTGATATAAGATTTTAAAATTTGTTGTTAAAAGATTTTTAAAAATCAATTTTTCATATAGAATGAAATACTTTTGATTATCATTTAAAAATACTAAATAATAAGAATTTCCTTTCAAAAAATTTTATATAAACTAATACATTAAACACTAAATTTATAGGCACTCAACATATAGATCAGCCACATTTATAATTCCACACAATTTAAATCTCAATTATAAACGCACAATTATATACAGATAAGATTTAAAAATACCGGTCGTAACATCCTCTCCCCCTTAAAAGATCCTGTCCCCAGAATCTAGGAGAATAAGTGAGGATACCAGCTATGCATATCCGACTTTAGTTCCCACGTTGACTCTTCAAACTTCGGATTCCTCCAAAGTACTATTACCAACTTGACCAACTTATTTCTAAGACTTTTCTCTTGTCAGTCGAGTATTTTTACAAGTTGCTCCACAAATGACAGGCATGCCTGAATCTCTATAGGTTCATACTCCATCACATGGTTGGCATCAAGATTGTACTTCTTAAGCAATGACACATGAAACACATTATGTACATGCTAATACTGGGACGGAAAAGCTAATTCATAGGCCACCTTCCCTACTTGACTCAGAATTTCAAAAGGACCAATATATCTAGGCGCTAACTTCCCTTTCTTGCCAAATCTAGACAATCCTTTCCTCGATGATACCTTCAGTAATACGGCTTCACCTACTTGGAATCTGATATCCTTACGAGCAGGGTCTGCATAATTCCTTTGCCTATCTTGAGCAGCAAGTAATCTCTTCTAAATCAATTTGACTGTCGCATGTATTTGTTGCACCAGTTTCGGGCCTAGAATCTTTCCTTCTCCCACTTCATCCCCACTGGTTAGTGATCTGCACTTCCATCCGTATAAAGCTTCGTATGGTGGCATGCCAATATTGGTGTGATAACTGTTGTTATAGGAGAATTCTACCAATGGCAGGTGGTCATCCCAACTTCCCGCAAAATCAATCGCACAACTGCGCAACATGTCTTCAATTATTTGAATTATCCTTTCTCTTTGACCATCAATCTGCGGATGATACGCCGTACTCATGTTTAACTTTGTGCCAAGACTTTCTTGAAATTGCTTCCAGAATCTCGAGTTAAATCATGGATCTCTGTCGGAAACTATTGATACAGGCACGCCATGTCGTAATACGATTTCACGCACATACAAATGGACCAATCCGTCCAATGAGGACTTCTCATTAATTGGAAGAAAATGTGTCGACTTTGTAAGGCGATCAACTATAACCCATATAGCGTCATGTCCGGACTTCGTTCATGGTAATCCTACTATAAAGTCCATGGCAATGTTTTCCCACTTCCATTCTGGAATCTTTAAGGGCTGAATTAATCCTCTTGGTCTTTGATGTTCTGCCTTCACTTTCTGATAAGTATAACACTTCACAACCCATTCTACTACTTCTCGCTTCATATTCGGCCACCAAAAGTTCTGTTTCAAGTCTTGGTACATCTTGGTGCTTCCCGGATGGATTGAAAATCTTGAATTGTGAGCTTCTTATAATATCTCATTCTTCAATTCAGTTACATGAGGAATCTAAATTCTTGAGGAAAACCTTAGTATACCTTGCTCATCCCTTTGAGTACAAATCTTTTCCCCGGTTAGTTGATTACTCCCCTATTTCATCACTTCCTCTTGACATTTCTTTATCTTTTCCAACAATATTGGTTGAAAGGTCATAGTATGACAAATCTCTTCAACTTTTCCGCAATCACAAAGTTCTAATTCAAATCTCTTAATTTTTTCAGATAATTCCTTTGGTATTGCTACCATATTCAACCTCTCCTTCCTACTCAAAGCATCAGCTACCACGTTCGCCTTTCCCGGATGATAATTTATCGAGCAATCATAGTCCTTAATCAATTCCAACCATCTCCTTTGCCTCATATTGAGCTCCTTCTGAGTGAAAATATACTTTAAACTTTTATGCTCCGTGTAGATCTCGCACTTTTCTTCGTAAAGGTAATGTCTCCAAATCTTAAGTGCAAATACTATAGCTGTTAATTCCAAGTCATTTGTAGGATACTTCAATTCATGTGGTTTTAGCTCTCTTGACGTATATGCAATCACCTTGTTGTGTTGCATTAGCACACAACCTAGACCTTTATGTGAGGCATCACTGAAAATCACAAAGTCTCCTTAATTGTCTAGTAATACTAACACCGGAGAGGTAACCAACCTTTGTTTCAATTCTTGAAAACTATCTTCACATTCTACATTCCATTCAAATTTTTTATTCTTCCTAGTCAACTTAGTCAATGGCGTGGCAATTTTTGAGAAATCTTTAACAAATCTTCTATAATATCCCGCCAATCCTAGAAAACTTCGCACTTCCGTAGGTGTCTTTGGTCTCTCCCAACTCATAATTGCCTCAATCTTTGCCGGATCTACTTTAACTCCTTCACTTCCAATAACATGTCCCAAAAATTGAACCTCCTTTAACCAGAACTCACATTTAGAAAACTTGGCATACAACTTCTCTTATCGGAGTATCTCCAATGTTATCCATAGATGCTGCATATGTTCTTCTTCTGACTTTGAATAGATAAGAATATCATCAATGAATACCACTACAAACTTGTCCAAATACTTTTTAAATACCCGGTTCATCAGATCCAAAAATGCTGCAGGAGCATTCGTCAACCCAAAAGGCATCACTAAGAATTTATAATGACCGTATCTTGTCCTGAATGTTGTCTTTAGGATGTCTTCTTCTTTGATCTTCAGTTGATGGTATCCTGATCTTAAATCAATCTTAGAAAAGCACCCAGCTCCTTTCAGCTGATCAAATAAATCATCTATCCTTGGTAGCGGGTAACGGTTCTTAATCGTCATCTTATTCAACTCTAGATAGTCTATACATAACCTCATGATTCCATCTTTCTTCTTTACAAATAGAACAGATACTCCCCATGGCGACGTACTTGGCTGTATCACTCCTTTGTCCAACAATTCTTGTAGCTGGATCGCCAACTCTTTCATTTCTGCTGGTGCCATCCTATAAGGTGCCTTCGAAACTGGTTCCGTACCTGGAGAAAGGTTGATCTCAAACTCAATTTTTCGATCTGGCGGTAAACCAGGTAGTTCATCTGGAAACACATCTGAAAATTCGTTGACTACGGAAATATTTTCTATGTTGGGGTTGTCTCTTTCTGAATCTACTACATAGGCTAGGAACAATTCGCAACCTTTCCTAAGCAATTTCCTAGCCTGGACGATTGTAAGAAACAGTCGCTCTTTCTATGTCCCTTAAATACCACTTTCTCTCCACTCTCCGTCTTTAAATACACCTTCTTAGATTTACAATTTATCTGAGCATTATTTTCTCCTAACCAATCCATGCCTAAAATTATATCAAACTCCCCTAACTTGAAAAGTATCAAGTCGGCTGAAAATTTATGTCCCGAGATATCAATCTCACACTTTGGACAGAATTGACTCACAGGAATCTTCTCTTGATTTGCAATTACCACATTTATTACCTCGTTCATAGCCATTTTATCACATTGAAGTTTATCAACAAAAGTTTCTGATATAAAAGATCTCGTAGCTCCAGAATCAATCAATACTTTAGCTTCAACATTATTTATTAAAAGTTTACCTGCTATCACCTCAGAATTCTGAACAGCGTCCTTCATCTTTAAATCAAATGTCCTTGATGTTGCTTGTGGAGTTGTTGTAGATGGTGGGGGTAATGCCAATACCTCGGCTGGCATGATTGCACTAGTACTTGCCACATTTATCAAAGTCTTGACTGGTCCAGTTGACTTGCATTCCCTAGCTATATGTCCAGTCTTTCCACACTTATAGCATGTAACTCCCGGCTTCTGTACCTTACACTCATTAGCCAAGTGTCCCTTCTGGTTGCATCTATAGCATGTCATTTTCAGCTTATTACACACTTCTGGGTGTCTTTTTCCACAATGCTTGCACTCTGATCTCTGAAATCTATTTTCTCCAACTTGCCCTTGGCTTGCCTGGTTGTTCCCCTTAGGATCTGGTCTCTAATTCAAATTTCCCTTCTTCTGAAAATTTCACCTCTGTGGAATCCAATCATTTTCACACTCCTTTCTTGTGAGCTTCCAGCTTCAGTTTTCTCTCCATAAAATGGAACCTTTCTCTTCTTGTTATCCTTTTCTTTCTTTGACTGCATCCCATTACTCTCAATCAGAGCAGCTTTCTGTACTACTCCAGCTTAATTATCAAGCTCAAAAATAGCCACTCTATCTCTGATCCAAGACTCTAATCTTTGTTAGAATCTCTTTGCTTTTTCCTCCTCAGTGTTCACATACTTCGTCACAAACCTTGACAGCTCCGTAAACTTCTTCTCCTACTCCAATACAGACATACTTCCTTGCTTCAATTCAAGAAATTTAAGCTCCATCTGATTCTGCATGTACTTTTACTTTTCCAGAAATAACTTCTTAAACCTTTCCCAAGAAACCGGTTGATTTGCCTCCATAGCTTTCACTGAATCCCACCAATAGATGACTTCACCTTTCAGAAAGTAAGTAGCATTTGGCATCTTCTGATCTTCTCCTAGTTGTACCAATTCAAAAGCTCTTTCCATTTCCTTATTCCATGTGTAATCTATTACTGGATCAGTGGTATCATGAAATGCAGGTGGATTCACATTCTGAAAAGATTTGAAATTGACAACTTGTCGAGGTGGTACTGGTGGATCAGATGGTTGGTGTGGTTCACGGTTATCTTGGTTTTCAAATTGTTGTTGAAGAGTTCTTTGTTATTGAGCTATAGCATTTATTTGTTATTGTAAGGTTTCCAACAATCGAATAATATTAGGATCTGTGGTAGAAGTTGTTGGCGGGTTCTTCTTTTTAGGTGGCCTGATCCTGAAATAAAATTTATATCAAAACAGGTATGAACAATATTGATAATTCAAGGTTAGGGTGTCCCAAGTCATTATATTCACATATACGATCGGGTTTCAAATTAAACAATAAGGGTGATGCATATAAGGCATAAGAACAATTGAAAGCAAATAGAAGGATAGTGCATAATTATCGAATTTAGGGTCAAGGTACATCAAGATCAAAATAGAGTCTGAATCTAGGGATAACATGCTTAAGTAAAGGAAAACAACAGGGAATTCTACAAAGTCCAACAACACAACAACATGAAAAGTAGATAATGGAAAGAACTAAGGCTCCACTTGTAATATCCCATATTTTCAAATATTATTATATTATTTGGAATTGTTTATGTGATTTTATGTGAATTTTAGTGAATTATCTGGTAATTGGAGTTGGTGTTTTGGATGTTTATATATGATATTCTTTGAGTATTTTAATTTTTATATGTCCAGAATAAAGTATAGATAATTGTGATATTTTTCTGGTAATTTTTGGTCTGTTATATGATATTATAGTGATTTATGGATTAATAATTATTTTCTGTAATAATTACAATACTATTTTATAAAGCCGGGAATCGTCCAACTTTAACTATTTTTGCATTTTTACAACCTGAAACTCTTCCGAAAACTCCTTACTAACCTAATTTGGTAATTCCGGATATTTTTCGTGTTTTAACTTTTTCAATCCGGATTACGGTTTAACCCGTACGCGTCCCGGCGCAAAATTTTCGATACGATAATTATTTTGATAAGTCAACAAAACCCGTATTCTCGAGAGACGGGATATTTTATATTATTTTCGTATAAAGTACTTTATAAGAAGCCCAGTTTTGATAATTATCCAAATTTGATATGAAATTGTATCGTTATATAGTTACTTAGCGGCTAAGTAATCTATTTTCGGATCCAATATATAAATGTAGTTATCGAATTATTAAACAAATAAAATAAAGATGTGTTACTGTTAGAGGTGGCCATTCGTGCGGGTCGTGCGGTCCGGGCCAGGTTGTTAACGGGCTGTAACCGGAAAGAATAAACACTGAACCGGCACTTGAATCGAGCGAATCGGGCCGGGCTGTGCTTGAACTTACAGAAGGTAACTCGGATTCGGCACTGAACTCGTGTGCGTGCCGGGCGATTCACGGGTTGGCGGGTTGAAGGCACGCGGGCTCGCGGGTTGTGCGGGTTGAATGGTTGTTCAACTCGTTTCTTTGTCCAACTTAAGTCTTCAACAATCATTCAAATATTATATTAGTAATCATTCAAAATGCCCCTAAAGCTTCTTGAACAACAACATTAGCAACTATACCAACGACACACAACCATTAGATCTACTTACTCAACTACAATCCATTACTTATGTAAAACAGCCTCCAAATAGCTTCATAAATTGGATGATAGAACCAGAATTTTGCAACTGCAAGTAACGTTAACTTGGATGTTAACGTTGCAACTGCAAGTACAGAGCACCAGACAGTAACAAAATCCAGAAAGCATGGCAGAAACAACCGGAATCCGTTGGAGCGTGAGGCACACCCGCGGGCTCGTGCGGGCTTGGTTCGTGCGGGCTCGTGCGGGCTTGGTTCGTGCGGGCTCGTGCGGGCTTGTGCGGTTCCGGGTTCTTAAAATTGAATTCGTACTCGGTTCATCTAATTTAGCGGGTTGGGCGGGTTTGAACCGGCTCGTTTCGTGCCGAATTTTTCCCGGGTTCCGTACGAGCCGGTCCCGAATGAGCGGTTCGAACCCGCACATTTGGCCGGCTCTAGTTACTGTTGTCAGCTATGTGTTATAGTCATTATGGATTGCATGTGTGTATTATTTCATAGTAAGTGATTTTATTTATCACTATCGTGTTTTGTGGATTAAATTGAATAATTATTAGTGAGTTACCTGCAGTTTTATTTTTATAAAATTAGAATGTAATTCAAAAATTATTTTGAGTGTTTATAATTTCAAAATGTATTTTTAGAGATTTTTAGAAATTATGAAAATATTATTTTATTGATTTATTATTGTTGTGTGATTTAATTAGTGTAATTAATGTTAAATTATATATTAAATTCAGAAAAGTTTCAAAAATTACGAAATTCTTATTTTAATAAGTTTGGGATATTATGAGAATTTTAAAATTATTTTTGAAATTTTTGGGATTAATTTTGCCCGCGTGCTGACTCTTTAAATTGATAAAAGCGGGTATAAATTACGTTTTAGAAATTATTTTAAAATTATGAAATTTATGTTTTTATAAACTTCGGGATATTTGTAAAATTTTAAGACTATTTTCGTGATTTTCTGAATTTGTTTTAAGTGCAGCTCGGGACGTTATTCATTAAATGCGGGTTCGAGTTGCGTTTCAAAAATACTCTAAAAATTATGAAAAAATTATTTTTAATAACTGTGAATTATTTGTGATATTTTGAAATTAATTTGGTAATTTTAGGATTATTTTTATATATGTGGTTATTTGTTAAATGCGAAGAAAATGGATCAATATCGGACTTAAAATGGATAGAGGACACGTGTTTATTCATTTAATACGTGTAAAATTTTCAGAACTCAGCTATACACGCGTCTTATTCCTGTTGCATCTGGAAAAAAAATAACAAACAAATCAAGTTTCTCAGTAATTAGTCCCAATCTCTCTAATCTTTTTCCCTTTCTCTAGCAAGATTAGATGTATACAATATATATATATAAGCTTCAGTTTTTTTCCTTCTGGTGAAGTTCTTCGCCGCTGCAGTTTTTTTCTCTGGTAATCGCCGCCATCTCTACTTTTCCCGGTGGCCTTGTCGCCGGTATTTCCCCCTGTGCGCGTACACACGCGCGTGTGTTGTGTGTAGTGTTGCTCTGTGTTTCGATTATGTGATTCCTTGTTTCCATGCCTTGCCGCTGTTCTGTTATTCTCCGGGCGCCGCTGGATTCTTTTCAGGCGAGGTGGCCTGTGGCTGTATTGCGGATGCAGCTACTATTGTTTGGTTTTGCTGTTATCCGAATACCTGTTCAGTGATTTTTGATTTAATTCGATAATATAATTCTGATGTTTGCTTCTGTGATTTCTCGAATTGTAATTTCTAATTTTTTTCCCCCGAATAATTTTTGAAAATGTTAATCGGCAAAGTTCGCATCGGAAACCCGAAGTAACGGGTACCCGCGAGTTTTGCCGCTGTCGGTGATGAGCCGATGGTGGACTATGATGAGTATTTCTCAGTCCTTTGATTTAAATATATATAAAATACGAATTAAAACGAAAAATGTGAGTATTAACTAATAATTGTTTTTAATTGGTAATTGAGAATTTTGGACTGATATTGATGGTTGAAATCGGTGGTTGGGAATTGGATTGTGATTGGTTGTAATTGACTTGTTTGACGTCGAACTGATTCGACGGTTAGGCCGATAAATAAAGGAAACGCTACAAAATTTTCGGGAAATTAATTCCGAAAATACGGAAATGTACCTTATAATTATCGGAGACGTCGAACGAGGATATATAATGATATTATGTGAATCTAATTATGTGTTGTGGCACGATATTTTATAAATAATCGATTACCCTATTTTCCAAAATAACAAATATAAGTACTTCCCGAAAACAAGCACCGAACCGGTTTGCGAGAACGTGAACCCTAACTGATACGTGTATTATTATATGAAGTATGTTACGAGTCGAGTTTTGTAATCGTAAGGGTAGAAATGATAGTGAGGATATGCCAAGCTTAAGCGATCGTCTAATCTAGGGTATTTCGACTCTGTAGGTTCCAGACGAAAGACCCAAGTTCCAAAGTCGGTTTAGGAATAACCTAGAGTTTGGTAGGAAGAGCTCTGCAAGATGCAGGTCGTTCGAGACCATTAGAACCAGACGTAGGATTAAGAGTGAAATAGAATAGTGATGGTTATCTGGCTTCTAGCAATTACAGGAACAACACATCAACAAAGTATCGAGATAAAGAGACGATGATGTTTTGAGACAGAATGTCAGAATAGATGTGTCATTGCGGGTGTGACTAACTGCTAAATCCCAAAGGCAAGTATCCCTATCATCACTTATTGTTCAAGTTATATTTATTTTAAATCTTCTTATACAAGTATTGCTTTCCCAATTATCAGTTCAGAATAGATAAATGTTTTACATATCGCTGAATTAACATGCTTATCATGCAAGTACCCTCTACTATTCTATGTTCAGAATAGCTAAGTGATTTTACTTATCAAATTACTGGATTTATAAATGTTTTGGATTTTGAGAAAGATGATTTGGTTGCGAGTATTCATGCCCAAGTAAATGGGGGAATAAAATTAATTTGGGTGTCAATTATTATCACCCCTTTTCAATAAAAGGTTTTAAGATTGGATCAAATTGCGTAAGTGACCGGGACGGATGGTCCAGCGGAGGGCTATTTCTAAGTGTCATATGAAATATTATGACACAATTTTTGCCACAGACAGGTATATTGCCTTTTAATTTGAGTACTCGTATTTTGGGGACATGTTTCTACGAATCATGACCTAGTGCTATCACACGGACTGATCAGCATATGATAGTACGTCCGTCGGAGAATGATCCCAATCTAAATTATCATATCATTTTTTATATTCATAGAATAATTGATTTATTAACTGTTTCTGTTTTGAATAAAAGGTGAACTGCGGTTTTGATTCAGTTTCTGCTTGATGTGGATATTTAGGTTGTTGTTAAATATCAAAGGTGGTATTAATATAGATGATTAATGTTGACTTCAGTATGGGATGTTGTGAGCATCAAAGTTCATATTGATATCTAATTTGATATGACAACAACATGAGTATTAACATCAAGAGTTCGGTTTTAAAATAAAGTTTATGATTTATTCCATAATCATTGTTTCATATTATTGTTGTTTACGATATTTTCGTAAACACTGTTTTACGAGTTTTATCCTCGTCAAGATTCAAAGTATTGCTGAAGCATTTTGCGCAAAAATATCAAAAAGAGTTTTGAATACAGTGAGATACAATTATCCGATTTTTAATAAATTTTCTGTTTCAGCAATTATGATTTTAAAATGATCTGCGCTATTGCAGATGTTGGTTTTATATCAAAACGACCTTATATATTACAATGATCTTGCTAAGCATTTCTTTCACTCATACTTGCCTGTTTTTAAATTTAACCTCCAGTGAGGATTAGCTTGCGCTGTTTAGCTGCGTGATTCGAGAAAGCAAAGAAGAAGCTTTTGGAAGGTGATTGGTCCAGGGTTTGCGGACTAGTGTAAGTTCTGTTATGTAAAGTTGTATATAGTATATTATATTATAATTGTGCTATTTTATAGTTGGGCTTAGTATACTTCTTTTTTGAAGTTATACTGGCAGGTTAGTATTGAATTGGAATTTGTTGAAAAGAGTTTTAAAAGAAAGTGAAAATTTTATTTATGGAATTTGGATTTCTTGTTTCTAGAACTGTAACTTTAAAAGATCTTGGATTAGTTTGGGGTCATAAATGAAAAATATCTTAAGCTGACATTTGTTTATTGATTAAACAAGTTAATTTGGATTGAGGTTTCATAGTGACGGCCAAATCCCTTGACCCCGGATTTGGGGCGTTACCCCATTCCATCAAAAATGGGTCCGGTAGTCTTCTCCTCACGAAGTGTCTTCACAATATACTGGAGCTCGTCCGCAATCATCTGGATAGTATACTGGCTGGTACGGTCTAAGTTCGATGGTATCTCATCAAGCTTAGTGTTAACGTACTGAACCAAATTCTCAAGTCTCGCAGTCATCTGCTCCTTAAGTTTTCCTTCATAATTTCGGTTGTCCAGATACACGTTCTTCAATCGCTCTAACAGTCGATCGTACTTGCGCTGAAGCCTGTCGAACTCACGCCTCAACTCAGCATACACGGAGAAAGCAATTGTGTCAGTAGGTTCAGAGCATGATGAGGAAAGCGCCCTTTGCTGCCAAACAATGCATAGATATACATATAAGAGAATTATTAACGATAGATTCGCTTAACCTATACTCACACTCTCGCATAATATTCTATAACCTATGCATATATTTTATAACCTATTTGGGCTGTCTAGGGACTCTAAACCGTAGCTCTGATACCAAAACCTGTCATACCCCAATTTTAACAAAAGACACTGTACTAATAATTACAATAGTTAACAAAAGGAAATAAATACACCGAATCCAAGATCTTACAGTTTAGGGTTTGAAACAGCCCAATACTATTAACTATTACAACCAGATTTCAAAATCGAGTCCTCACATAAAAGATCACTAATCTACCAGAGCTCAAACATACGAATCGGCATCACAAGTCTTACGTGCTGTTTGCTTGAATCTAACCATATCTGCTAGCTGAAATATCAAGGTAAAGCAAGTAATGATCCAAATGCTCAACAAGCGCTATATCATACATCAACAAGAATAATAATAATGTAAATGAAAGATTCAACGATATAGTAATAAGAGATAAACTTTTAGGGTGATGGCATCTTTTATTTGTAACAAAACAATTAGCAACCATTTCTTTTTCAAAACCATTTAATGACGCAACGGATTACAGCCGGTGATCAGCCGCGAAGTAATCCCGAACCTCGCTGGGTTCTAGAACATTAATGGGATCCCTAGGGTTCTAGAACATTCTTAAATAGTGAACATCTTATGAAGGGTTCTAGATCAACTTCGAAGCATATGGGATAGGTTCAATCAACTTTAAGGCCATGATCAACTAGGCTGATACCTTATCAAATAGAATTGCAAAGTTTCTAACCACAAGGGGTTTAGTAATGATATTCAACGGGGTTATTGAATAGCATAAAGGAACTAAGTCAAATTAGGTTCAATGTAATGGTTCCAGATAAGACATAGGTATTAAAATATAAAGAAAGTAAGCATCAGTTCAAAGTATAACAGGGTATCATGTTTTAGGGATAAGAATAGAGTTATCAAGCAATCATGACCAACTTTAAGGAATAACTGAATTTTAGGTGTTAAGATAAGGTTACTGAGTATAACTCATGCAGGGTTCAACATAACAATTACTTTGGTATACTAGCATGGTATGACTTTTGAATTACTCGCATATAATACGGAAGGTAGATTTGACACCACTTGGATCATGTATACATGTATATCAAGGTGAATTAGACTACTCGCATCATATATAAAAGCTAGGTGAACACATACTTGAAGTGTAAACAAAAAAAAAGTAGGTTGAAACACTTGCCTTGAGAAAGGCTTGACTTGACTGGCAGGAAGGAGCAACTGGGAGCTCTACTCGACTTTAATGGCAAGTTTACCCTCGTCTCGTGAGCCTACACAAAATAATAATAACCTCATTATAATATATTCTCACCAACTCAACCTAATTATAAATCAAAATTAAGCACATTGGCACTTAGGTCTATATACACATACATGCTTGCAATTACCTTATAAGAATAATACTTCACATAGCCACATATGCTCACATAACACATTTAAGTACATAATAATATATCAACACACTATATTGCATCACTAAGCTTGGATGATCTCACTCCACTTACTTAAGTCACTTAGTTGTGCTAAACTAGTCAAAACTCCCAATATTGATCTCATAACTCGAAGTGCCTTTTCTAAACCATCAAGTTCCTATTGACCCTGACTTAGGCCTTACACTCTACTAACCTTATACTATCTTACAACTATGATGGTCCACCTAGGCCTCACTCATAAGTGCTCTAAAACTACGCGATAAGTGAATGTGCTTAATATAGTGATTTCAAGATGACATCAATGGTTTCTTGAGTGTAGTTGACCTCCCAAACATCTACACTATACTCTTCTGATCATAAGACAACTCCCAAACTTGGTGTGACTCAAAGGCCTATCTTGGGCCTCCCTAGGCCTAAGCTTAAAGTCCAAGGTTCCCCTGTTTTCTGGACAGAAAAGTGTCCTGATTTGCACTAACTTGTGACACATGATTCTAACTCAATTCCTATGAAATATGGCTGGAAAAACACCTCTGACACTCCCTCTACCTAGTGCCAACCAAGGCCTAGTGAGGGCGTACCCATGACATGGTCAAAACTCCCTATTTCTAGGTTGCGGTAAAACTGTCCCCTGCTGGACAGATTTAGTGTTTTCACTCGTGCACCTAACCAAACAACCTACAAACCTCTAACAAACACCTAAAATCTGAAGTATGCCCCTAGTACTAGCTTCTGGTGACTTGGGCCTCAAATTACATTACAATGACAAGGTTAAATCTCACCCTAAACCTCATCATACCAAACTGAAAATCTGCAGAATCTAATGTACCCCTTTCCACCATGTTTCCCACTTGACAAACCAAACCAAACATCAGCCAAAACCCAAAATAAACCTCAACAAAGTTAACCTACTGAACTAACACTCCCGCACCCTATATACAAATAAAAATGACATAACAAGGAGCACAAATCATAATAAATATCTTAACTCAACTGAAATTAGAGTTTATTAACAAAAATCAATCCAAATGATCAAGAACTTTCAAAAATCATGAGTCGAACCTATGCATGCATGCTTTCGAACTTACAAGCCAAAAACATTAAGGTTTTCATATAAATTTCATCATAAAATTAACATGCAAGCCTAGAATTAACCATAACTAATATGACCACTTAGAATGCAAAGAGTTTTATCAAGTTTTTATTCCCAAATCCATGCTATTATTACATAAACATACAAAAATCAATCAAAGTAACAAGAACACCATCCATTCGGCTCCTAACAAGTCATGGCCGAATGGATTAGGGTGAAAATAATATTTGTATAAGTGTGACACACTCATGTCTAGCCATTTTCAACCCCATGATATTATATCTCATGGTAAAAGCCTTAGATTCCCAAAAATCAAGGGTGTTCACTTTTAGTTTAACAAAACATTACCATGCAAGATCAAAACATAGGTTTTTCATCATAAACTCTTTGGATTATAAATGAACAATATATGGGAAGTGAGATTACTTAAATGGAGGGTGGATGTTTGAATGAAAATAAAGGAGAATGGGGGTGGGGGCTTCGGCTGAGAGAGGCCGAGAGAGAGGGTCGAGAGAGGGAGGAGGGAGGTGAGAGTGGAGTGGAGTGAAGTGAGAGTGAGGTGAGAATTATGACAAGTTGTCCTTAGTTTTATGGTTTTGATTTGACTAAAATGTGAGTGGAATTGAGAGTTGACAAAAGTAACCTTCAAGCAAGCTTGTGTCATTTTGTATGCAAGGATAAAGAAGTAACTTGGCTAGTGAAGTAGTAGTTAGTGGGGTTGGAATTTCCAAATTTGCCCTTATTTTGTGTTGGGAGTAAAATGCATGCATGGGCAACTAAGTAATTTGCGAATTAAAAATCAACTAAACTATATAAAATAATTTCTATAAATATAAATGCACTTCCATAAATCACAAAATATATATTATAAAATAGCTTATGATTTTAGAAATTTAATGATAAGAGATTTGAAAATTTGTTGTTAAAAGATTTTTAAAAATTGATTTTTCATATAGAATGAAATACTTTTGATTATCATTTAAAAATACTAAATAATAAGATTTTCCTTTTAAAAATTTTTACATAAACTAATACATTAAACACTAAATTTATAGGCACTCAACATATAGATCACCCACATTTATAATTCCACACAATTTAAATCTCAATTATAAACACACAATTATATATAGATAAGATTTAAAAATACCGGTCGTAACATATAGTTTCAAAAATAAACTCCCCCTTAAATACTTATCTGTTGATAACGGTCAACTCACATTATCTTAGTGCTTACTCCGAAATTTCCGGAAGTACATATATATATATATATAAATGAGATGAGTTGTGCCTATCAACAAGAAAAATGCTTGGAGAACTTCGATGTGGTTCGAGTTCTTGAGATATGATAGGATTTTTTAAAGGACAAGGGAGGGGTAGAGATCTAGTACTTCGTGTACTGGGGAGTCTGTTACTTTAATTCCGTATGCGAAGGTACCATGTGTACTGAAGGACATACGAAGTATACAAAATATACCCGGGGGAAGGGGAAACATAAAAATTCCGAATGCGGCTAGGATGACAACTGGGAGTAAGGAAGTCGTCCTTCTACATGTAGAGAACAATAAATATTTACCGTTATACGACTGATCATCGTATCTCGGGGGCTCCGGTAAATGTCCTATATTCTTTCAATTGAAATTGAGATGCAATACCATAACTCAAGCTTAGGTGCTGAGTTTACCATTAAGGTAATTGCAGACTAATAAGTCAATCGAAAACATTATTTTGAAAAGAGGTGCATAAACACCAAGAGATTGATTCTCCTGAGTACATAATATTATCGAGAGCATTGTAAAGATATTTTGTTTTATATAAAATATCTGATTTGATTTAAAGAGAAAAAGGTGTATACCACCAAGTTTTCAAATTATCCTATTATAAGCCGAAGTATTATTTTAACAGTTATTTTCCAACTATTTTGTAAATTTTGGATGAGCATCATTGCTCACTCTTTCTTTCTTTTAAATGTCACAACACAACAGATTACCAGTATGTCGGCGTGGGACTTGGTCACTTGAAATCGTGGGGGGAATCCCTTACAGCTTTGTCTCAGGTAGACCAGAGTATTCAGATAGGTATAAGATATTAGTAGTAATTATTGTAATTTCATGTAGAGGTTACGAATAATTGTTTAAGATCCTGTAAATTACATTTAAGTTGTAATAAAAGAAGATTACATTGTGTACATCATTTCTAAGGCTATAACTAGTGTGTGTGTGTGTGTATGTGTGAGATTGGGGGTCTGTGATATAGAGTTATTGGATTATTGAGTTAATACAGGTTACACATGATTGATGGATTTCGTGGCGACCCAGATTCCTGACCCCAGATTTGTGGGCGTTACAGAAATGGTATTAGAGCCATAAGTATAGTACTCAGAGATGAGAGTGTTAGGAGTCTGTCTAAATACGAGATTGTGTAAGAGCTCATATAGAGTTCATCACTGGACTACCGGATGTAGCCCTAATGTGTAGGTTATGATAAGTGTATATTTGTTGCCCAGTGAAGATACAATTGTTTAAAGGGGTTGGATACAAGTGTATAAATGTTTCGAACAAGTAATAAAATATAACAGCTTTTTATATTTCTGATAAAAACTGTTACAAAATCCTCTCAAGAAATACTGATGTTCTTGAGAGCTGCTAGGTCGAATGATAGTCGATCGAGATCGATACACTAAGTGATGACCTAAATTGTGTTTATATACTACACAGCTACAACAAATCAATCTAAGATATGTATTATCAAAAGCTAACTGAAACTGATACATATCTTCAACTGAATAGATAAAGTCCTATAACTCAGACGTAAAAGATATCTGCTCCACATTACCAGGAATAGAACAAATCCTTTAAGCAGACTGTCTTCAAATACTGATGACATCCAAATGCTGATGACATGCCAAATCTTGACAACACATCAGTTCCTGATGACATCCGAACAGCCAGATCCTGAGTTTCTTCTGATAATTGAGAATTTAATATGTAACAATCTCCCCCAATTTATGCTTAATGTAATGAAGCATAAATTCCATTCTCAATGATGCCAAAACCAATCTACAAAATGTACAAGGAGTAAAGCTTACTTCAGTATCTTCAGATAACTGATAGTTGTTCCAAGAAAGTTTTTCAATATTTCTTCCTCCTTGTCTCGTAGGACTTCAACAAGCTTTTTCTTCAACTCTCTCTTTTCTTCAGTATCTTCTCCAAAATAATAGATGGTTGATCTCAACTTAGAAATTGAGATTTTGCTTATCTCAAGATCACCAATCAACATGAAGCTCAAACTGACATCTTCATGATCAGGACTGAACGATAACTGAGGACTGTTGAGAAAAACTTGCGGTACTGCAACTCCCTTTTTCATCTGCATTTCTTGACCAGTATAAGTTCTGTACTCAGTGTAATAACCCCAATTTTTGGAAATTTTTGAAACCCTTATGAATAGTGCTTTTGCTGAATGAGAAAACTTTTCATGCCACACTATGTAGGGGTTCTGATATGGATATTCTGAGATTTTATTAGTACTTTATATGGGATATAAGTGTATGTAAAGATCGTCAGAATCCAAATCCGAACACTTTGATTTTTCCCGGAAATCCACTAGGTACGGAAATAATTGAGTATAAGGTAACGGGATAAAAAGGATTTAAATTAAAGGATTATAAGAGAGGATCATAAAAGGAATATAATATATTGAGAAAGGTTAAGGGAACCTAAGTAATAAGATCCCGGGTATGATCCCTCAAACGATAAACGAAAACGAAAGTTAAGCGAACCGTATAACAGATCAGCGGTCATTAGGCAAACAATTAAAAGCTAATCAAAGGGATTAGTGGGGATGATGTCATCCAACCAATAGAAAGAGGACAAAGGAGGGGTGATGACATCATAGCATGACACAAGCATGACATAGAAGGGAAGGAAGTGTGGTTGAATTATAACCACACAAATTCAAGGTTAATTAAGTCATTAACCAAAAACAACACAAAAATCAACCAACCAAGCAAACATTTCATTTTTTTCACCAAACAAAACACAAACCCCCCATTTTCTTCTTCATGCTCTCGGCCCATTTCTTAAAAATTGAAGATCCAAGCTCCACCACTTACTATTTAGCAAGGTAATTATCTAAGCTTCCCCATGGATAGTTACATACTTCCTATAAGTTTAAGCTTCTAATTCCAAGCCAATCTTTTTCTATAAATCATGGAAGAAGATGGTGAATAGTGTTTTTCAAGAAATAAAATTTGTGTTCTTGAAGTTTTGTTTAGATTAAGATTGGATAAGGACTTTAAGGGTGATTCCAAGCCATTCTCTTGATTCTCCACTCTCCAAGGAAGGTATAAACTACAAACCCTAGCTTTAGTTTTGAGTAATTAGGAATGAATATGTTTGATATAGTATATGTGAAGCATGATGCTTGATTGTTTGAAGTTTGGTTGAGTTTGTAGAGATTAGTTGGTTTTGTGGTATTGTTGGAGTTGTAAATCTTGATAATTAGTTAAAGAACCTAAGTAAAGCTTTTAGTTCATGTGGGGAATAAGTATAAATGGTTAATGTGGATTTGTTGGGGCTGTTATGATGTGGTTTGGATGGATGTTGGTTGTGTGTTTGATTTGAGGTTGAATTGTGGTTGGTTTTGAATGGTTTAAATTTGGGAAATCACGTAAACATAGTCGTCGTAACGTCCGATTTTCTGTAGACTGTTTTTGTGCATAACATTAGGACCCGAGCACCCCCTGCTAGATTATGACCACTGCCATGTTTAGATAGCTCATGTTACGAGCTTCGTTTTGATATGTAGTTCGTTCGATTCCGATGCACGGTTTAGGAGAAACGACCGTTTCATGTAACGGCATTTTGCGAACGAAACTTTTCCCCTCGCCTTACTTTGAAACAAAGGTTAAAGACCAAAAAGGGTTAATTAATGCATGAAACATTTATGGTAAGGGTGTTAGGCAGTTGGTAAGACACTCGCGAAGGAATCGCCTTAAAACTCATAAAGGGTAAATTATTAAAAATGGTGGAGCCGAGGGTACCCGAGTGACTTAAGCGAGTCAGTAAGCGCAAAGCAAGCGTTAGAGTCTAAGTTAGTTAAAGTATAGATTTACAAGTGACTTTGGTTTAATTCCAACTTACTTGTTGTTTATAGGTTACCAGACTCGTCCCGAGCCTTTTATCACCCCAAGTCGCTCAGGCAAGTTTTCTACCCGTTATACTGTTGTTGTGATGTATATATATATATGCATTATCTTGTGATAGATGCATGTTGGTTAATTAGCAAATTTTGCGATATATTGAAGCATGCTGATATGGT
The DNA here is from genome assembly GCF_009905375.1 of Apium graveolens. NCBI lineage: Eukaryota > Viridiplantae > Streptophyta > Magnoliopsida > Apiales > Apiaceae > Apium > Apium graveolens. Next base: position 293,791,931 of record NC_133648.1, read on the forward strand.
ATATATATGCATGCCTGTTTCGTATTCTTGCCATATATATCTGTTGGTTCAGTTGATAATACCTATGCTAGAGAATAGCGGTAATTTGCATATACCCTTAGTATAGGGACCCAAAGGTGAAAACATTTTCTAAAATCGGGAGTCGAGGATCCCGGGTAGATTTTATATATATATATGGTTATATATATATGGTTATAGTTTTCAAAACTATTAATCGAATAAGGTTTATTCGATAACTTTATTTTATTAATGAATATTATCTTGAATATTCATTCGAGGACTTATAACTCCTTTATATTATTTATTGAATATTACTTGGATATTCATTTGAGGATGTATGACTCCTTTATTTTATTTAATGAATATTATTTCAAATATTCATTCAAGGGCTTATGACTCAGCTTATTTATTTATTGAATATTATTTCGAATATTCATTTGAGGGCTTATGACTCAGCTTATTTTATTTATTGAATATTATTTGAATATTAATTTGAGGATCTATGACTCCGATTATTTGCTGAGATATATTCTTTATTTTATTAAAGAATAAGGTGTCGATAATCAAACTCACTTTTGATTATTCAAATAAAGATAGTACTTTCGTATAGGTATATCTTTGGATATTTAATATTCATTTCAAGTATAAGTTTCAAAACTTCTACTTCAATTATTTTTATAAAGATTATTCTTTATGGAAATATTATTTAAATAATAATATTCAGATATTTTCTAATATATTGGGACTGATTTATTTTGTTAAATCAGCATCACTCCAAACATTCTTAAAAATGTTTTGCGAGTCTTCAAAATGATTTTTAAAAGTTAGAGCGGATCCCAAAACTCATTTTTATATTTAAGATCCTCCTTTCGAAGGGGATTTAAATACTCGCTCAAAACCTGAGGGATCCGGCTCTGTGGTGTGTTTTATATTCGCAACAAGGTTGCTGTTTTGTTAAAAGAGTTTTTGATTACTTACCCAATACTCGGGAAGTAAAATTCTTGGAACAAGTTAATCCATTAACAGGCATCGCCTGGGAAATATCGGTGAGTTTTCCTTTCCAAATAGATACGACTTCTTGGTGGAGCCGTATCAACAAGTTTCTACTTGGGGAAAGTGGGGACGAGCTTTACGTTTCAGAGTCATGGATTTCATCTGAACTAGGAGTGGCGTAAGTGGTCGAGTAGCGCCGGCCCAGCCTTATTATATTGGCCCAAATGGCCTGGAAGTTCCGCTAAGGCGGTCCATTCCTTAGGAGTTCAGTGTTCGGTTGACAAGTAAATCCGACAGGTTCTCCTCTACATGTGGAAAATGGTGGGGTTGCACTACTACGACTGATCATCGTAAGTGGTCTTCCTGGCGCGGCAAACTCCCGTAATGAGTTCATCATCCAATTGGATATTTCTGCAACACTACCCGGAGCACTTCGATAGAAAGGCTACGGTTGGGCGATTGTTGAGTGTTGGCAGGGTCAAGTTTTCAAAATGATGTTTGCATAAAATGAAGTATCTCGTAACTTCATTTTATTTTGATGATATTTTAAAGATTTAATCTATTCAAATCTGGTCTTGTAGTCTCATCTACGTGATGAACTTTTGAAATTAATTATAACTTGAACGGTGGTAGTTCAAGTAGTATTTGGAAAAGATATAAGTATATTGGAGTATCTTGTAACTTCATCTTTTAAACTTATATCTAGTTAATAATTGTCTTATGAATGACAAAGATTTTCAGAAAAATGTTGAGACAAGGTTAGATATATTAGATCACCTTGCAACGATACTTTTTATACAGTTATAAACTAGAACTTTGTGTATATTATGCATGGAAGAGGACTTCCAAGATTTTGAAAAGTATATATGTATATATATATACTGACTATTTTGCGACTTCATCGCATTAAAATATCAAACTTGGTTCATTTCTTTTGACCAAGACTTTCATGAGTTCTATGAGAAGGCTCATATATTGTTAATCATTATACATATTATTTTGGTGGGCTTGCTGCTCATCCTTGCTTTCTTCTTTCATCACACAACATCAGATAGACAAGATGAACAGGACCAAGCTCCCAATTCGCGAGCGGATAGGAAGCATTCCGCAGTTTCCTATAGGTGTTGAAGTCACTGTAGCTGAGGTAGGGAAATACCAATAGACTAGGCTTCAACTTTTGATGTACCAGATTATGTATATTTACGAATTGTAATAATGGCAAAGAAAATGTAAATTTATTCAGAAAACCTTCTAAGGTGTATTGGCAGATAATTGTGGAATAAAATGACTTGTGATTATTTTTGGATGTTCATCTCTGAGACTATAATGTGTGGTGTGTGTGTTTATTGTGGGGTCATAGTACAGAGTAGTTGATTAATTATTAAGGTTGGGTGTTACTAAGGGAAATGGAACTCGTGACAACCCGGATCCCCGACCCCGGATCTGGGGGTGTTACAGAAGTGGTATCAGAGCTAAGCGTTATAAACCTCAGAGATGATGTGACGTTAAGATAATAAGTTCACTAAGATAAATAAGAACTCTTGCCAAGTTCATAGTCGGGCTACCTAACGTAGTACTGACAGTTAAAACCCTTATGGGAACCCTTATAAATATCGTGATAGAAGCGTAGTTCGTTATCGTAGATGGTAGCGGGACTCCGAACCCTGAGGTTGAGGAGCAACAATGCGATAATGTTTATTACTTATTAAAGATCAGATTATGGATCCGATAGAGTGTCCTAACGCGGGATCGGATGATGTTCATATTGAGGATGTAGCGGTTGAGGATGTTGTCCTGGAAGGGATAGTTGCTGAGGAGGATCCCATGGAGGATCCTGACAAGAATGAATAAAGGACCACTGATGAATTGATGACCATGGTTAGGTCGACTACCAGAGGTAGGATTGGTCGGTCACTACCGGAGGTTCATTCAAGTTTGTAAAGATAGTAGCCCCTTTAACGCGGCTTACTCATAAGACTGAGAAGTTCGAATAGACAGAGAAATGCGAGAGCAGCTTTTAAGAACTGAAGCAGAGGTTGGTGATGGCCCCTATGCTGGCGTTGCCGGATGGAAAAGGAGATTTTGTGAAGTGTAGTGATGCTTCGCACAAGGAATTAGGGTGCTTTTATACAGCACAACAAGGTACTCGCGTACACGTCAAGACAATCGAGGTAATATGAAATTCGATATCCCCACCCATGAGCTTGGGCTCGTGGTAATAGTTTTGCCCTAAATATTGGAGGCACTACTGGTATGAATAGAAGTGCGAGATTTACATAAACCATAGGAGCTCTAGTACATTTTTACGTAGAAAGAGCTCAACATACGCCAGAGGAGGCGGTTAGAGCTAATCTAGAATTATGATTGGGAGATTCTTTATCATTCGGGGAAAGCCAATGTGGTGGCTGATGCCCTTAGTAAAAAGGAGAGGCTCAAGATGATAAGGTCTTTGGGAGAGTTTATAAGAGATTTTGGAAATAGAAGTGAAGGTAACCGGAGCTGATACCGAAAAACTGTTTGAGATTGCAATACAGTCCGAATTATCGGAAAAGAACATATTGTGCCAGAAAGAGTGATGAATGAAGGCAGAGAGCCAACAAATAGATAAGAGGTTAATACCGAGAAAGATGATAAGGGAGTAATGAGATATTCCTATAGAATTTGGATTCCAAATGTTCAAGAGCTTAAAGATGAGATCTTAGATGAAAGTCATAGTTCGAGGAATAAGATTAAGGGCAAACCCTGAATGTGATAGTCAGGGAGGACGCCATCAAGATAGAAGGAACCCATAACATAATGAAGTGGAAAATGAGGATTTTAACGTATAAGATAACCCCAAGTATGGGAAAAGGATGAAACATTTCATACTAAGGAAACAGAAAGTTGAGAAAGGAAAGGAGACTCGAGACGGTACTCCTATACGGCAATTCATGGACCTGTTTGAAAAGAACTTAGACTATTATCCCCAACCACCACCTTGAGGAAATAATGCGATAGGAAATTCTTTCAGGACCTGTAAGTCTCTAAGCTCTCAGAGTTCCAAGGAACAGGTTGACCTAATCGAGGCAAGAGCCTGGCTAAAGGAAATATAGGAATCATTTGAGATTCTAAATGATTGACGAATCTCAAAAGGACTGTTTTTGTCACTTACCCTCCTAAGAGAGAGACCACCCGCTGGTGAAAGACCAAGAAAGGCACGGAGCCAGAGGTTAGAATAAACTGATTAAAGTTCAGTCAATTGTTTTCGGGAAAGTAATTACCAAGGTTATGGAGATAGTGTAAAAGCTTTAGAGCCAGAACAAAGGTAGACGAGTATGATGAATTATGAATCTAAAATGTAAAAGTTGTCAAGATTCGTTCTGAGGACACGAATCCAGAATGACGGGATGTTTGAAATCAATGCTTATATTGTGATTGGTTTGTGAAATAATGATAAGAGAAAGGAAAATAAAAAGAAACTGAAGTGGAAAGGAATATAAAGGCAATAGAGTTTGAGGAATGATAAGGGAGTTGGGTATGAGGAAACCCTAAAGACTCATAGCAATAGAAATAGAAAAGTATGTAATCGTCAGGATGATGATGATCCACCATGAGTTAAAATTGATGGTTGAAGGCATAAGAGATACACATATTGTACCCCCTTTAAGTTGGGAGGATTCGAGGAAACCTTGAAATAGTTCGAAGGATAAATAATGAGACGCGGATAGACTGAGGAGACAAGGAAGTAAGAAATTAGGAAAAATTGGATGAAGGAAGTGACCTTCAAGAATGTGAAGTGTAAGACCGGTGGCATGATACCCAGAAAGGGAGACGCCAGGTATGAAAGATATCCCAACATTGAGGTGACTGTTGAGATAAACAACAAAAGTAAATAAGGAATTATTAAGAAGAAGTTCATGTTGAACATGACCAATATCTTCCAGAACATCCATGTTATCATTACCAAATCAGGAAAGAAAAGCGGATGACCATTGTTATCTTTTGGAGGCCATATGGATTGACCTCAATTTGAAGTATAGACTATCGAAGTGGGGAATGATGAATAAGATAATCTATCAAGGATATATGACTTGATTTATCCATGGAAGGATGCAGGTACCTTTTAAAGGTGGAATTAAGGATAGAACATTGGTAACTTAAAATGAATCCTAGGGGACTGCATAAAGGTTGGCATGTCACCCTTAATAGGGACAGTATGAGTTTTGACAGTATGATTGGGAAAGGGTTAAGGTAACAACAACCTTTAAGAATCAGTGGAGAAATTTTTCAGAAGTATATAGACAATGGTTCTACTATTAGTAAATGGTATTGTGATATGCCCTGTATCTAGGGAATACAGGAGGAACGATTGAAGGATAACCTTAGAGGTTTTATAAGGAAAAAGGTAATATTCAAAATTTTCAAGAATAGAAATGTGGATAAAGGAAATATGACGTAATTATAATGATGCCAAGTGGGGCACGTGTTGAACCACGAGAAAGTATGAATCGAACCAGTAAAGGTCGAAATTGTTCAGGGCAATTAGGGCCCAGGATAAAAGATGTTCTAAGTATGATTAAGAGTCAGTCATGACAGTGATTAACCTCTAAAGACTGAGGGGATAACTTATGGAAAAATGGTGATTTTTTTTTACTCATCTGATTTTAAGGAAAACATCTTCACTCAAGCAGTGATCGGAAATAGGGTAGAAAATTAGTGAAAGTGGTTAAGACGACATTGACTGTAAGGAAAATTTACTATCAGGAAAGGCCAAAAAGGCGGCCGACACTTTAAATGTAAGAGAATAATTATAGGCGCTTGTGCCAAAGGAATACAGTGATGATGGTTAAAGCTATGAAGGTTGTATTATGGTTTGGAAGATTGACATTCCTTCTGATGACTGTGCAATACCCAACCGTAATAGTAGTTCGGTAAAGGTTTAATTCGTGTAATCGCCAGGAGCGGGCTATCTATCTTAGAAGGTACTATCTTGAGAATGAGCCCTGGACCATGTTTCAAAAGGACTAAACGAACCTTTGAGTTAAGTCTTCTATCGAAGGCATATGATTAAGAATGGTATTAACCTGCTATCGTTGCCTTGATTGAAACTCTTCTGCAATTTTATCTGCTTCATGTCATGTATGTATGTCAGGATCAGGAGTGTTCTTCATGAATCATGAATGGTGAATATGTTACCTCCTTAGAAGAATTCGATACGATATGTATGGACTCCGTATGGTTAGCTATTAAGACTTCAAGGAAAATGAATGACTACAGTAGGTCAGTGGTAGACCATAGTAAGGCAGCAATGATTCTGCGAGTAATGAGCTGATTACAACCGTGAGAGTTGTATTGGAATGGTTGTTGAGATTGAGTACCACTAATCGGGTCGTGGTAGTGTATAAGTTATCATTGATAGACTAATTAAGTAGAGTGTCTACCTAGTGAATATTTATTCTTTCTTATCAATAGAGAGTCGTATTATTATACAAGGAAGGTTGCGGTGCAAGCATAGAACTCTAGTAACGATGATGTCTAGAATGAGATCCCAGGTTCGATTTTCGAAATCGAGGGAGTTTCAAAGGTGATTTTATATAAGCTCGAGGAAGAGCATGGGTCCAGAGAATGATGGACGGATTAGCAAATATTTAGGCATGTGAAATACGATGCTATAATACTTGATGTTGATATAAATACGTATATGTTTTGTTCTCCTATGACAAACCTCTATAGTTCAGAGGTAGATTCCAAGCCAGATATTTTATGGCAATAAAATTTTTACGAATATACAATTCTCTTCAGTTCGTTCTTTTCTCTCCTTTTCATTTCATATAAGCTGAGAAGAACAACCCTTCCAGAAGGGGAGGTATTGCCGAATGACTATCTATCTGTGTGATAGAAGCCGAGTAGGATACCAGCTATTGTTTAATTGCTTGTCAAGTACTAAAGGTTGGCCACCTTCTGTACTAACTATGCGATATAACAAGTGTTCATGATCATAGTGATCTCTCAACAAATTCCTTTACTTCTATTTGATTGATCAAATTTTGGAAAATAGAAACAACTGAAAAAGGAGTAATAAAGTGGTGGTAGTATGCGGAATGGAAACACATTCGTGATACTAAGGTTGACGTGGTTATTAAAAGGTTATAGAACGCTAACGAGCAAAAGTATAACCAGTATAATATTAGGAACGGAAGGTGATAGCGATTACGAACTGGAAAAGAATGGGTATTGAGAAGCAAAAGCTATAATGTTAGAAGCTATGATGAGAGTCTGTGCAATAGACTTGAAAGAATTTGGAATGATCACTTAATGCGGATTGAGTTATCTTACGACAATAGATCATATGTCAGTATTGAGATATCGCCTTAGGAGATCCTTGAGGGAAGACAATGTCGATCTCCCTTATGTTAGGATGAAGTTGTAGAGCGCAAGATGCTCGGACCCGCAGTAGTCCAAAGGACCAGGGATATAATAGATCTAATCAGAGGACGACTGGTAGTAGCCAGGAAGGACATAAGAAGTATGTCGATTTGACACGAAAGGACAAAGAATAGGAAGGAGGTAACCTTGTATTGTTAAAAGTATTCCCTTGAAAAGAATTAATGAGGTTCGGGAAGAAAGGAAAGCTAAGTCTACAAATTGTTGGACCCTTGGATATATTAAGACATTTGGGAAGTTAGCATATGAGCTAGCCCTACCCCCGAACCTGTAGCAAGTTCATAATGTGTCCCACGTATCAATGTTAAGGAAGTGTAATTCGGATGCCAGACAAATAGGGGCATATGAGCGCATAGACTTGCAACCAGACGTAACCTATATGGAGCAACCAAGAAGGGTTATTGAGTGAAAAGGAACAAGTGCTTAGGAGAAGGATTATCAAACTAGGCGGAGTTTGGTGGTAGGACCACAATGTGGGAAAATTTACTCGAGAGTTAGAAAGTGCAATGTTAAGAAAGTATCCCTATTCATTTCTATCTGATTCCGGGACGGAATCCTTTTAAGGAGGGGAGACTGTAATAACCCCAATTTTTGGAAATTTTTGAAACCCTTATGAATAGTGCTTTTGCTGAATGAGAAAACTTTTCATGCCACACTATGTAGGGGTTCTGATATGGATATTCTGAGATTTTATTAGTACTTTATATGGGATATAAGTGTATGTAAAGATCGTCAGAATCCAAATCCGAACACTTTGATTTTTCCCGGAAATCCACTAGGTACGGAAATAATTGAGTATAAGGTAACAGGATAAAAAGGATTTAAATTAAAGGATTATAAGAGAGGATCATAAAAGGAATATAATATATTGAGAAAGCTTAAGGGAACCTAAGTAATAAGATCTCGGGTATGATCTCTCAAACGATAAACGAAAACGAAAGTTAAGCGAACCGTATAACAGATCAGCGGTCATTAGGCAAACAATTAAAAGCTAATCAAAGGGATTAGTGGGGATGATGTCATCTAACCAATAGAAAGAGGACAAAGGAGGGGTGATGACATCATAGCATGACACAAGCATGACATAGAAGGGAAGGAAGTGTGGTTGAATTATAACCACACAAATTCAAGGTTAATTAAGTCATTAACCAAAAATAACACAAAAATCAACCAACCAAGCAAACATTTCATTTTTTTCACCAAACAAATCACAAACCCCCCATTTTCTTCTTCATGCTCTCGGCCCATTTCTTAAAAATTGAAGATCCAAGCTCCACCACTTACTATTTAGCAAGGTAATTATCTAAGCTTCCCCATGGATAGTTACATACTTCCTATAAGTTTAAGCTTCTAATTCCAAGCCAATCTTTTTCTATAAATCATGGAAGAAGATGGTGAATAGTGTTTTTCAAGAAATAAAATTTGTGTTCTTGAAGTTTTGTTTAGATTAAGCTTGGATAAGGACTTTAAGGGTGATTCCAAGCCATTCTCTTGATTCTCCACTCTCCAAGGAAGGTATAAACTACAAACCCTAGCTTTAGTTTTGAGTAATTAGGAATGAATATGTTGATATAGTATATGTGAAGCATGATGCTTGATTGTTTGAAGTTTGGTTGAGTTTGTAGAGATTAGTTGGTTTTGTGGTATTGTTGGAGTTGTAAATCTTGATAATTAGTTAAAGAACCTAAGTAAAGCTTTTAGTTCATGTGGGGAATAAGTATAAATGGTTAATGTGGATTTTTTGGGGCTGTTATGATGTGGTTTGGATGGATGTTGGTTGTGTGTTTGATTTAAGGTTGAATTGTGGTTGGTTTTGAATGGTTTAAATTTGGGAAATCACGTAAACATAGCCGTCGTAACATCCGATTTTCTATAGACTGTTTTTGTGCATAACATTAGGACCCAAGAACCCCCTGCTAGATTATGACCACTGCCATATTTAGATAGCTCATGTTACGAGCTTCGTTTTGATATGTAGTTCGTTCGATTCCGATGCACGGTTTAGGAGAAACGACCGTTTCATGTAACGGCGTTTCGCGAATAAAACTTTTCCCCTCGCCTTACTTTGAAACAAAGGTTAAAGACCAAAAAGGGTTAATTAATGCATGAAACATTTATGGTAAGGGTGTTAGGCAGTTGGTAAGACACTCGCGAAGGAATCGCCTTAAAACTCATAAAGGGTAAATTATTAAAAATGGTGGAGCCGAGGGTACCCGAGTGACTTAAGCGAGTCAGTAAGCGCAAAGCAAGCGTTAGAGTCTAAGTTAGTTAAAGTATAGATTTACAAGTGACTTTGGTTTAATTCCAACTTACTTGTTGTTTATAGGTTACCAGACTCGTCCTGAGCCTTTTATCACCCCAAGTCGCTCAGGCAAGTTTTCTACCCGTTATAATGTTGTTGTGATGTATATATATATGCATTATCTTGTGATAGATGCATGTTGGTTAATTAGCAAATTTTGCGATATATTGAAGCATGTTGATATGGTATATATATGCATGCCTATTTCGTATTCTTTCCATATATATCTGTTGGTTCAGTTGATAATACATATGCTAGAGAATAGCGGTAATTTGCATATACCCTTAGTATAGGGACCCAAAGGTGAAAACATTTTCTAAAATCGGGAGTCGAGGATCCCGAGTAGATTTTATATATATATATATATGGTTATATATATATGGTTATAGTTTTCAAAACTATTAATCGAATAAGGTTTATTCGATAACTTTATTTTATTAATGAATATTATCTTGAATATTCATTCGGGGACTTATGACTCCTTTATATTATTTATTGAATATTACTTGGATATTCATTTGAGGATGTATGACTCCTTTATTTTATTTAATGAATATTATTTCGAATATTCATTCAAGGGCTTATGACTCAGCTTATTTATTTATTGAATATTATTTCGAATATTCATTCGAGGGCTTATGACTCAGCTTATTTTATTTATTGAATATTATTTGAATATTAATTTGAGGATCTATGACTCCGATTATTTGCTGAGATATATTCTTTATTTTATTAAAGAATAAGGTGTCGATAATCAAACTCACTTTTGATTATTCAAATAAAGATAGTACTTTCGTATAGGTATATCTTTGGATATTTAATATTCATTTCAAGTATAAGTTTCAAAACTTCTACTTCAATTATTTTTATAAAGATTATTCTTTATGGAAATATTATTTAAATAATAATATTCAGATATTTTCTAATATATTGGGACTGATTTATTTTGTTAAATCAGCATCACTCCAAACATTCTTAAAAATGTTTTGCGAGTCTTCAAAATGATTTTTAAAAGTTAGAGCGGATCCCAAAACTCATTTTTATATTTAAGATCCTCCTTTCGAAGGGGATTTAAATACTCGCTCAAAACCTGAGGGATCCGGCTCTGTGGTGTTTTTTATATTCGCAACAAGGTTGCTGTTTTGTTAAAAGAGTTTTTGATTACTTACCCAATACTCGGGAAGTAAAATTCTTGGAACAAGTTAATCCATTAACAGGCATCGCCTGGGAAATATCGGTGAGTTTTCCTTTCCAAATAGATACGACTTCTTGGTGGAGCCGTATCAACAAGTTTCTACTTGGGGAAAGTGGGGACGAGCTTTACGTTTCAGAGTCATGGATTTCATCTGAACTAGGAGTGGCGTAAGTGGTCGAGTAGCGCCGGCCCAGCCTTATTATATTGGCCCAAATGGCCTGGAAGTTCCGCTAAGGCGGTCCATTCCTTAAGAGTTCAGTGTTCGGTTGACAAGTAAATCCGACAGGTTCTCCTCTACATGTAGAAAATGGTGGGGTTGCACTACTACGACTGATCATCGTAAGTGGTCTTCCTGGCGCGGCAAACTCCCGTAATGAGTTCATCATCCAATTGGATATTTCTGCAACACTACCCAGAGCACTTCGATAGAAAGGCTACGGTTGGGCGATTGTTGAGTGTTGGCAGGGTCAAGTTTTCAAAATGATGTTTGCATAAAATGAAGTATCTCGTAACTTCATTTTATTTTGATGATATTTTAAAGATTTAATCTATTCAAATCTGGTCTTGTAGTCTCATCTACGTGATGAACTTTTGAAATTAATTATAACTTGAACGGTGGTAGTTCAAGTAGTATTTGGAAAAGATATAAGTATATTGGAGTATCTTGTAACTTCATCTTTTAAACTTATATTTAGTTAATAATTGTCTTATGAATGACAAAGATTTTCAGAAAAATGTTGAGACAAGGTTAGATATATTAGATCACCTTGCAACGATACTTTTTATACAGTTATAAACTAGAACTTTGTGTATATTATGCATGGAAGAGGACTTCCAAGATTTTGAAAAGTATATATGTATATATATATACTGACTATTTTGCGACTTCATCGCATTAAAATATCAAACTTGGTTCATTTCTTTTGACCAAGACTTTCATGAGTTCTATGAGAAGGCTCATATATTGTTAATCATTATACATATTATTTTGGTGGGCTTGCTGCTCACCCTTGCTTTCTTCTTTCATCACACAACATCAGATAGACAAGATGAACATGACCAAGCTCCCAATTCGCGAGCGGATAGGAAGCATTCCGCAGTTTCCTATAGGTGTTGAAGTCACTGTAGCTGAGGTAGGGAAATACCAATAGACTAGGTTTCAACTTTTGATGTACCAGATTATGTATATTTACGAATTGTAATAATGGCAAAGAAAATGTAAATTTATTCAGAAAACCTTCTAAGGTGTATTGGCAGATAATTGTGGAATAAAATGACTTGTGATTATTTTTGGATGTTCATCTCTGAGACTATAACGTGTGGTGTGTGTGTTTATTATGGGGTCACAGTACAGAGTAGTTGATTAATTATTAAGGTTGGGTGTTACTAAGGGAAATGGAACTCGTGACAACCCGGATCCCCGACCCCGGATCTGGGGGTGTTACACTCAGGAACATAATCACCATTGTATTTTTCATCTTTTATCATGACTCTTCTTCTGATGACTTCAAGTATCATAGAATACCAGTTTTTGGTGACACTGTTCTCAACTCTAAGAAGATAGTGAATGTATTTCAATTTTGTCACAGTCTTCATTAAGAGTTGCTGCAATGTAAAGCTTTTTCCTTTACCATCCCTGATAAAGTAAAGAATCTCTTCTCTGACATCATTATCATTTATCTTTCTATGAACAATCTTCACAGTTTCAACTTTCTCAAAATATGAAGGAAAAATTCTTTCACCAAGATTTTCTGTCAGAGTATTTGTATCCAGCATATCAGAACTTAAAATCTCCATATTAGAATGACCAATGCCTCCTATGGTTCGAGATTTGATAAGTTTCAGTTTTTCATTGTATTCCACCCAAGAAGGTTTCTTGATGGATTTATCAACATCTTCATGTTCTGAAATAGAATCTTTTAACCCAGCTGACACAAATTCAACATGCTTGAATCCTTTAGGATAATCAAATGTATGAATATCTTTCCATCTTCTATCCTTCTTGCTGAGAGGAGCATAGTTTGAAGATAAATCATGAGTCTTCCCTTTTGCTTTATGCCATAGCTCCCTCTTTGATTTTAAAACTCTCTACAAATATTCTTTGCATACTTGATCAGCTTCCCTTCTATCAATCTTTTCTTTTTCATCAACCTCTGAAATATGAGGAGTGATTACTGGAGAAGGTGTTGACTCATTTAATGCTTTGATCACCTTTTCATCAGAGTTAAAATCAGTTATCAGGTTCACAGCATCAGGATCTGCTTTTACCTTAGGATTTATGTCTGCATCAGGAGTTACATTCTGATTTGCTGTATCAGCTTGATCAATGTCAGTGGTTGATCTTTTCTTCCTTGGTATAATCAACTCTTCTGGATTCTGAACTTCTTTATCTTTTTCATTTCCTTGTACAGGAACATAACCTTCTCTAGATAGAAAATTCAGAAAAGTAGAGTTGAATGCAGTCACTTGACTTGATTTAGAAGTTCTTCCTCATCTTCCTCTTCCTCTTGCTTTTGCAAATCTACCACCTCTTTTTCCTCTTCCCTTAAAAGTGTTAGCTTCAGCTTCAATTTGAGCCAAAAGCTCCTTTTGTTGCATAACCGCTTCTTCAAGTGTTAGATCAAGAAATTCTTCAGTTATATACCCAAGAGCACTCCTAGCATTCTTTTGCTCAAACCTCTTATCTTTGTAGTACAAGACAATCTCTTCACATGTTTCCTTATGCCTATAAGGAAAGAACAACCCTTTAGCATCTGCTAAATTAGAGATTGTAACATTATCATCCTCAGGAGCACCAGCAGTAGTCTTGTGCTTGGCTTTATAAGCACCAGTAGACTTCTTTTGTCCTGAAGGATCATTCTTCTTGGAATGTTGAGTTTCTTGAGCAGTAGAAGCAATTTGAACATCTGTAACTAGATTATTCTTATCACCATCATCATCAATATCTTTATGTTTTGTCTGGATAGAATCTGGTGTACATTTTGTAGCAACTATCTTCTCCCCCTTTTTGGCATCAGTATTTGAAAGAAGAGAAAACAGAGCATCTAGTTTGTCACCTATAGAAGAAACCTTATCTTCTAAGGAGGAAAGTCTAGAGGCCATGCTGTCTTGAGATTTAACAACATCTATGATGGTATTTTTCATACTTTTGATTTCAGCTGAGTTTGGTGTATGAAGTAAAAATCCATCAATTTTCTCCTTGACAGCAGTATGAGACTTCTTCATTTCATCAAGATCAGAGTGAATTCCTTTAACAGAAATGGTTGACGCCTTAAGATGCAACTTCAGATCAGGAGTTTGAATTTCATCATAAGCACGATGAATATGTTGCAGGCCAACCGCAGACGAGATAGAAGAATTTGCAAGTCTCCATTTATAATCCCACTATGTATGTCTAAAGTGTTCATCATCAGCATTGTAATAAGAGGGAATTTTATTGAAGTGCGAAGAAAAACCAACATTGGACTTTGTAGATGCATCAATTGTAGACTTAAGTTGAGCTGAATCAGAATCATCTTCATCACTGTCATTATCTGAATCAGACAAGCCATCAGAAGAATTTGCAGAGTCAGGCAGAATTGCCTTGCCTTTATCCATATTCTTTGCAAGAGATGCATGTGGCTGATGAGATCCTGAAACAGAAACAAGATAACACCTAAATCTATCTGTTCTTTTCAAGTGATCTCATCACTTCTCACACAATGTATTACTTTTAAGAGTAATATTATTCTCACAGAAGAAACTTTATAAGTAAAGAAAAACTTATAAGATTCTTGTCTCAAAGCTATCTCCCATTTTGCCAGTACAGGAGACTGCCACTCAAAAATTTTAATCTGATATTTTCACACAGTCTCACAGAAAAGCTCAATCACACATTTTGCAAAGAAATAAGAGATGGCTGAGAAGAGTTGTATGTTTGTCATATAAATAGAGGTAACCTCAAAGAAGAGACTATTTATAATCATACAAACATGAGAATATATGAGAAATTAGCAATACTTGAAGGTGAGTCCACAAGTGGAAGTGATGAAAGTGGAGGAACAAACAGTACATCAGGATGCTTTTTCAAACTAGCAACCAATAATGGATCATTAATCGTAGCTAGTGTAGTTGAAGGATGATTCTCAGTAGGAGCTGTTGTAACATCAGGATTTGATCTGTCAGGAGAAGATGAAAGACTAGCATCAGTACTTTGAATTGATGGTTCTTGTGGAGTCGGAGATATGTGAGCTGTTTCAGCAATGCTTGGTGAAGGTTCTTGTATGTTCTTCTCAAAAATAGGATCATTGATGATTGCATCCACCTGAGACAGTATCTCCTGATGAGTTTTTTTTCCTGTAGTAGTTGAACAGAGTCAGCAAGAAGATCACTCTGAGCAATATTAACAATGATCTGTACAGCCTCAGTGTCTGCATCTTCCCTTTGAGAAGATGGTTCTTGTGTGACTGGATGTGTTGCAGTTTCTAAATCCCTTTGAGACCTAGGTTCTTGTGTACTAACATCCTTGTCAAGAGGCTGAGTCTTCTTCTTCTTTCTGATATATCCAACTACTTCTTCACTTCTTCTTTTTAACTGGCTCTTTGCAGTTTTTTTGTGTTCAGCAGTTGCTTCAATTACTGGAAGCTTGTCAGACAGAGCACTAGCATCAGTAGTTGGTTCCTTAATTCCAGTAGTGTCAATCAGGTCATCAGGATGTTGATCAATGGACTTCTTGATTTTTGATAAGGACCCTATTGGCATCTGATCATCTGAGTCAGAATCATTTTGTATGATCAGTCTTCTTTTCCTGATTGGAAAGCAGTCTTCTGTCTTCTCACTCTCACTCAGTGAGGCTTGTTTAGCTTTCTGACATATGTGATAGATTTCTTAAACATCCTTTTCTTTGTTACAACTAATGTCTTTTGAGAGACAGCAGAGGAGGCTAATTAAGAGGCTTGGTGTGTTTGTTGTTTGGAAGAAGAAATGCTTGGGTTAGAAACAAGATGGGTGGTTTCTTGATTCTCAGCATCAGGAACCGTGACAGAGGTGTCAGCATCAAGATTTGCAGGCACTTGTGTAGGAGTTGGTTTATTTCTTAACAGAAATTTCCTGACCTCTCTAGGAAGAAATGGTGGTCCTGAAAATTTATTCTTTTCATCCCTTTTAATATGATCAGTGATTGCTTTTTCAGAAATTTGAAAAACAGGGAGTAATTTATCATCATCAAAAATAGCATTAGGGCATAGATAATTGAAAAACAGTTATAAAAATCTAGTATACCCTATTACTCCTGAAGCATCTACTCTCCTAGCAATTATGAACGGTAATATAGTATTACCATAATCAAAATTACCAGAGTAAAGAAGAGAGTACCCAATTCTCAGAGAAGTGGATGGAAGGGCATCAAAGTTTGTTGTCTTATTCAAGAAACATCTACTGATGCAGTCAAAAAAAAAGTTCCACTCTCTTTTTAGTTTAGTCCTGTCCAGTTTTCCAATTGTTGTGATTTCTCCTTGATACCCTAAAGTCCTTAGCATATCAAACAACTGCTCAGTGGTATGAGTATCAGGAGCACCATCCAGGGCAGGCAATCTCAAGGCTTGAAGCAGAATATCAGCATCAACTTCATATCTTTGGCCCTTATATTCAAAGAAGAAGTCGGTGTTTGTTGAATTTACCACTGCTGTATTCCAGACCTGCATGACAGCCCTGTATGACACCTTAACAGGATTCGTAAGAGCATACCCAATTGGACATAGAAGAAGAAAATCCTGAATATCATGAAAAGATGATGGTAGTTGCTGATGTGTAAGCAGAGCTAGGTAATTGTTAGTGCCAAATATATTTTCATGAATGATTGTGGTTTGGCTAAAGAGTGGTGAAATTTCAGACGTTGATATGATGTGTATAGCTTGTGAGAGAGAGTAAACGTGAGATGTGCACAGTGAAACTACTTGTATGATGAATTGTGTCACAGAATTTCTTCAGGTTTAATAGCTTCACTATTGAGAAATAGGTATAACACACTCGTATGAAGAAGGTAACTTAGTAAATTTGACTTCGAACAGGGAACAATTACTGAGTAATAGAATTCGACGGTGGAGTAAATTGCAGAAGTAAAGACAAAATACATACAGATATGTCAAGACACAACTGTAGAAATTTGGTTGTTAGATAATCCACCATTAATCACAAATTAAGTAAGACACTTAATTGTAGCAATAAAACTTACTTAGAGATTAATTAACACTAATAATCTGAATTAGAACATGCTAACCTGTCGTCAGGATTTGAAACCTTTCTTCTGTCTGGATTTGATAATCTCAGGATATGTCGATTCGAATTCAACAACTGATTATCAAGATAGCACAAATTATTAGCAAACCACAATTTTAATCAAAACAATCATCAAGAAATACAATTTAAGTAGATGATGTAAAGATTAACAGGCTTCAACAAAAGAACATTTACATGCATACAATATGAGATAAGCATAGACTAAATCTTGCAAAAAAAAGAAATTTCATTAATATATCAGATGAGTACATTTCATGAAATTTGTAGATTATATGCAAAAGGATTACAAGATAATCCTAGTCTAAGATGGGGAACATCAACAGCCTTGGTCCAAGAATCCTGACAAAGCTGATGGTGAAGAGAAACGGATGGAGGATGTTTAATTCTTCTTCCTACTTTCAACAAAGAGAACAGCAAGACAAATGATTTTCTTCTGTTGTTTAAGATTGTGGAGATGAAATTCTCTTTGGAAAAATAGAAGATCATTTTTTATGACGTCTGGAAGTTGAATCCAGCTGTCGTGTGGAATGTTGTTAATGGGATATTGTGTTTGGATTCCATTTTGAAAAATTGTCACACTACTTGTGTCATAGCAGTAGAACCAGCTTGTATTCGCCATTATATTTGAGAAGCACAAGTGAAGAGATATGTTTGAGTTTGAGAGAAGGTAAAATGACTTAAGGATGGGAGGTCATTTAAATAACCGAGAGAGATAGTGAAGGAATATCAAGAGACTAAAAGATTGACCAATTATTAAGTGAAGAGTTAACTTAATGAATCAACCAAAAGATGTCCTTTGAAGGCGCGCCTCCCTAGACTGATGTGTAATGATGACAGTGATATATTTATTCACGCATGCACATTTAGCAAATAAATTTACATAATTTATCATGCATATAAAAATGAAATACATCAAATATTTCTGGCTTAATATCGAAAAAAACAGCATTTAGGACATATCAGGATTTGATCAGTATACATCAGGATTTGATCAAATATAAATTGAAATAAATTTACTTGTCCCAATTAACCATACCAAGTTCATTCACAAGCTTTGTAAATGTTGCTTCAAGTAGTGGCTTTGTGAAGATCTCAGCCAGCTGCTGATCAGTAGGAACAAAATAAAGTTCTATGGTTTCTTCCATGACATGCTCTCTTATGAAGTGATATCTGATACTGATGTGCTTTGTAAGAGAGTGTTACACTGGATTTCCTGTTATAGCAATAGCACTTTGATTATCACAATAAATAGAAAATTTTTAGAATGATAATCCATAGTCCATGAGTTGATTTCTCATCCATAACAACTGAGCACAGCAACTTCCAGCTGCAATATATTCAGCCTCAACAATTGAAGTAGAAATAGATTTCTGCTTCTTGCTGAACCATGAGACTAATCTGCCTCCCAAGAACTGATAGCTTCCTGATGTACTCTTCCTGTCTATTTTTCAACCAGCAAAATCAGCATCTGAATAACCACATAATACAAAATCATCTTCCCTTGCATACCAAAGTCCAAGTGAAACAGTACCCTTGAGGTATCTGAAAATTCTCTTTACTGCAATAAGATGTGGCTCCCTTGGATTTGCCTGAAATCTTGCGCACAAACAAGTGGAAAATATAATGTCTGGCCTGCTAGCAGTTAGGTATAACAGAGAACCAATCATACCTCTATAAGTTGTGACATCAACTGTTGTACCTTCATTTGGATCAAGTTTTATAGAAGTTGTCATAGGAGTACTTGCAGTTGTACTTTCTAGCATATTAAACCTCTTTAGTAGATTTCTTGTGTACTTGGACTGATTGATATAGATGCCATTATCAGTTTGTTTAATTTATAAGCCTAGGAAGTAGCTCATCTCTCCCATCATACTCATTTGATATCTTGATTGCATCAACTTCAAAAACTTATCACATAGTGTTTGATTAGTTGATCCAAAAATGATATCATCCACATAAATTTGGACTAAAAGCAAATCTTTACCTTTATTCAGATTAAATAAGGTTTTATCTATTGTTTCTCTTTTGAATCCACTTTCAAGTAGAAATTGAGAAAGGGTTTCATACCATGCTCTAGGTGCTTGTTTCAGTCCATAGAGTGCTTTATCAAGTCTGTAAACATAGTCAGGATGTTTAGGATCCACAAATCCTGGTGGTTGTTCAACATAGACTTCCTCTTCAAGTTCTTCATTGAGAAATGTACTCTTGACATCCATCTGAAAGACTTTGAACTTCTTGTGAGCAACATATGCCAAGAATATTCGGATTGCTTCCAGCCTAGCAACAGGAGCAAATGTCTCATCATAGTCAATACCTTCATGTTGGGAATATCCTTTAGCCACCAATCTTGCCTTGTTTCTGATGATTGTTCCATCATAATCAGTCTTATTTCTAAAGACCCACTTTGTGCCCATAATTGACCTGTTTTAGGTCTAGGAACCAGCTTCCACACTTCATTTCTTTCAAACTCATCCAATTCTTCTTGCATAGACATGACCCAATATGCATCCTTAAGTGCATCTTCTACTTTCTTTGGTTCTTCTTTTGAAAGTAGATTATGGTATAAACATTCATTCTAAGTTGTAATTCTTATCTTTACACCATCATCAGGATTTCCAATGATCAGATCAGAAGTATGATCGTTAGTCCATTTTCTGGCACTGGGAAGTGTCCTTCTAGAGCTAGATGCTCCCCCTGAATCGTATGCCTCATCAAATGCATTTGAGGCTCCCCATGAATCTATTGTGTTATCTCCTAATGAATTATTGGGACTTGACTCATGTTTATCTGATGTTGAATCAGCATTAGATTCTGAGAGAGTAGATTGAGAAGAATCTTGAGATGATTCTTCAGTATTAGTACCATCAGTTGACCCGTGCTGTTGATCCCCCTCAACATGTGCAGGTTCATTAGTACAGTGATTATCTTCAGAATCTGAAGGAGTGTCAGGATTTGGATTGTTCATTAGAGTTTGATCCAGATTCTAACAATGCATTTTCATTTGCAAAGATTAAGCTTTCATGAGTGTCTTCTTCAAAACCAGGAATCTTCTTATCATCGAAAGATACATTTATGGAGACTACTACAGTGTATGTTCTCAGATTGAACACTCTGTATGCTTTTGATGGTGAGTATCCAACAAAGATTCCTTCATCAGCCTTTGATTCAAACTTTCCAAGCTGATCAGTATGAGTTCTCAAAACAAAGCACTTACATCCAAATACATGAAGATGTTTGAGACTGGGCTTCTTTTCTTTTAGCATTTGATAAGGAGTAACACCATGTCTATTTATCAAAGTGATATTCTGAGTATAACATGTTGTGTTTACTGCTTCAGCCCAAAAGTAAGTGGGTAGTTTTGCTTCTTCTAGTAGAGTTCTGCCAGCTTCAATCAAGGTTATGTTCTTCCTATCAACAACACCATTTTGCTGAGGTGTACCAGGAGCTGAGAATTATTGCTCTATGCCTTTGTACTTGCAGAATTCCTCCATCTTTGAGTTCTTGAATTCAGTGCCATTATCACTTCTCAGGATTTTCACTTTATGAGTAGATCCATTTTCAATTTGCCTTATGTGGTCCAGAAGAATTTCTGGAGTTTCATCCTTTCTGTGTAGAAAATAAACCCATGTATATCTAGTGAAATCATCAACAATTACAAGTGTGTACCTTTTCTTGTTGATGGACATTATGTTCACTGGACCAAAGAGATCCATATGTAGCATGTGATATGGCTCAGAAATAGAGAATTCGGTTTTGCTTTTGAAAGATACTCTTCTTTGTTTGGACTTTTAGCAAGCATCACAAAGACCATCAGATGAGTATAGCATGTTTGGCAATCCTCTTACAAGCTCCTTCTTGGCAAGTTTATTGATTGAATTAAAGTTAAGATGTGAGAGCTTCTTATGCCAGTTCCAGCTCTCATCTACTGATGCCTTAGATATAAGGCAAGTAGCTTCCTCTTCAAGACTTTCATGTAGCCTTGCTTCATAAATGTTACCATGTCTGTATCCTATCAAGACAATTTTCCATGACTTGTTATGAACAACTTCACAGTGTGAGTCATAGAATACAACATGATAACCTATGTCAGTGATTTGACTGATGCTCAGAAGATTATGCTTCAGTCCATCCACCAGAGCTACATTCTCTATTTCTACCTTTCCAATTATCAAGTTGCCATATCCCAGAGTGTGTCCTACATTTTCATCTCCACAAGATACATCTGGGCCAGCCTTCTTCTCAAATTCTGACAGCAGGGATTTATTTCCAGTCATGTGTCCTGAACATCCACTATCCAAGACAAGTGTATTTTTCTTGTTACCCTGCAATCAGAAGAATAATTAATTAGAAGGATTTTTAAGGACCCGCACTTGTTGGGCCCTCTTTTTGGACAACTTAAGCCTTTGTGTGTCAGGAGTACTTTTGACAGTTTTTCCTTTGTCAGGATTTGTCTTGTCAGAAGCAGATTTAGTAAAACTAACAGAATTAAACACACAAGCAACTTTATTAAACTTAGGCAAAGGTTCATAATAATTATGATACAACTTGTGATAAGAACTACAAGTATAAATTGAATGTCAGCTACTACCACAATGAAAACAAGGATTTTGTGGTTTATAAAATACTGATTTTCCCCTAACATCAGACTCGGGAATAGCAGTTTTCACTTTCTTATTCCTCCTACAATCAATAGCAAGATGATTATTATTTCCACAGTTAAAACAAGTTTTTCTAGGAGCATTGGGAACAACCTTGTAATTTGAGTCCTTACAAATACCTTGCTTACCATTCCTGTTTCTTTTAGGACTTTTTAATTGAGGTTTGTCAGTAACCTCAGATAATTTCTTTTTCAATTGTCTTGCTGACAAAAGTCCTATGTTCTTTTCTTTCTTAACAGACTTAATGGTTTCCTTGCTTTCCTTTCTTTGAGTTTTATCACTTACCTGTTTTTCTTGTGATACTGATGTTGAACCCTTTTCAAAAGTGGATTTGGGTTCATCAGCTTCTGAAGAGATGAACTTAATAGGAGTTTTAAGGGTAATTTTATTTTCAGTGTCAACATCCTTACCTCCATCTTTATATCCCAGGCATTCTTTCCAGTTTTTCTTTGAGATTATCTCATGAACCTTTTTGCCTGAATCAGTCCAGGATTTAAGGATTTTTCTCTCATTTTCTAGATCATTTTCTAACATACTATATCTAGCCTCAAGAATCTTTACGGTATGTTTAGCTCTTTCACATTCTTTCCTCAAATCTATCTGGTTTATTAAGTCAGACTCTAATTGTTCATTCCTAGATTTCAAGATCTCAATTTCAGTTATAAGTATATCATTCTCTAGAGTCTCATTCTTAAAATTTCCATGCAAAGATTTAAGAGTAGATTTCAACTCAGATATATTTTCCGTATCAAAGGAGAAGAAATGAGTTTGTATCCTTAGACTCAGAGGAAGCAGGATCATCAAGACTAGCCATCAGTGCATAGCATGTGTCTTCACCTTCAAAATCAGAGGAGTCCATCCAATTCTTGCTTGAAGTGATCAGGGCTTTGTTCTTCCCTTTATCATGTTTTATTTTCTTGCACTCTAAGGCAAAGTGACCAGGTTCATCACAATTGTAGCTTTTGATCTTTGTCATGTCTACCTTCCCAGCTTTAGAGTCATTTCCATCTTTTCTCCCAGTTGATTTCCTTTCACCTCCAGTGAACTTCTTCCTGAAGCTTTTGTTTTTCTTAGACTTCCTGAACTGCATTCTTCTGAAGCCCTTAACCAGCAATGCGTCCATTTGCATGACATCAGAATCTGTCATGTTCTCATCAGTATCAGAATCAGTATCATCATCAGGATTTGATGATGAATCATCAGTATCTGATTCTTGCAAATTGTTCTTCTTTCGTACAGCTCCAACAGACTTTTCTTTTGAAGCTTTATCATTTACTTTCAAAGCAACAGATTTCCCTTTGTTGCTTTTCCTCTCCCTCCTTTGCTGAACCTCCAAATCATGAGTTCTCCGCATGCCATAGACTTCATCCAGAGTAATTACTTCCAGATCATACTGATGTTGTATGATTGAAGTCTGAGTTTCCCATTCTTCACTCAAAGCTCTCAAAAACTTGGTGTTTGAATCCTCTAGATCATACACATTTCCCACCAAAGACAGATTGTTGAGCAGGGTCAGAAATCTGTCATAGATGTTAGTGAGACTTACATCAGGCTTGGCCTCAAAGTGTTCATATTCTTGAATCAGAACGGCCCTTTTGTTCTTCTTGATGGCCATAGTTCCTTGACATTGAGTTTCAAGAGCATCCCAGATCTCTTTGGCAGTCTTGTAGGCTATAACCATGTTTGACATCACAGAATCAAGACTGTTATAAAAAATGTTTCTTACCTTTGCATCTTTCAGCACAGCTACTTTCTCTTCTGGTGTCCACTCAGTCTTCTCCTTCAGCTGATAATGTTCAGCAACAGTGGGAGTTGCAGGCACCAGTTTTATTGGCATGAAGGGTCCATCATTGATTACATCGAGATAATCTGGATCTATAGCTTCCAGGTGCATGAGCATCTTCACCTTCCATGTTGGATATTCAGCCTTTTTCAGAATGGGAATTTTAATGCTTTCATACTTGTTCAGAGACATGTTTAGATCGTTTCTGATTGTAAATTTATCAGTGAGCTCTGATACCAATTATTGCCCAGTGAAGATATAATTGTTTAAGGGGGGTTGGATACAATTGTATAAATGTTTCGAACAAGTAATAAAATATAACAACTTTTTATATTACTGATAAAAATTGTTACAAAATCCTCTCAAGAAATACTGATGTTCTTAAGAGCTACTATGTCGAATGATACTCGAGATCGATACACTAAGTGATGACCTAAACTGTGTTTATATTCTACACAGCTACAACAAATCAATCTAAGATATGCACTATCAAAAGCTAACTGAAACTGATATATATCTTCAACTGAATAGATAAAGTCCTATAACTCATACGTAAAAGATATATGCTCCACATTACCAGGAATAGAACAAATCCTTTAAGCAGGTTGTCTTCCAATACCGATGACATCCAAATGCTGATGACATGTCAAATCCTGACAACACATCAGTTCCTGAATGACATCCGAACAGCCAGATCCTGAGCTTCTTCTGATCATTGAGAATTCAATATGTAACAATATTGAGGTATTAAAGTATGACTAATAAAACCATTGGAGATTATCAGAATGATGAGAAGAAAATTTTGAATCATATATGATTTGGCAAGGATATGGATGTAGAACTCGGAGCTGTCTCCAGGGCATTTGGGGTAAAGACGGTATTACCAACACCATATGTTCATTTTGATAACACGAGCCTGGTTACTCGTAGTTCCTCATAGGTTGCCCATGAGGGGGCATCACATGTGATAACCATGAAGTCTAATTATTAATATACAGTTGAGGTTATTGACCCAAACTATTTAAAAGATCATCTTACCAATGAGGATTTGAATATCGTATGAATAACAAATTCAGCAGAGATAGTGTCCAATATACCCTTAAGGATTTTATTTCTATTAAGGAAGATTTGAATGTAATATAAGAATGTTATCGTAAGACGATTATACTACATGAAATTATTAGTGTGCTTAACATGTAAGGTTATGATGGTTTAGCTCAGAGGTTGAGAGTGTTGAGAATTGATGGCATGTCTACAATTAAATGGCATAAGATTACAACGAGCGATGGTTCGATCTTAGAACCTTCTAAAAGGATAGACCAATGAGTCTAGAGCGGAATTCTTCGGTAGAAATGATGTCAGAGGATACGTATATATACTCGTAGACCTCTAATACATTCGGTAATGTATGTTCACTTACACACACATGCCACCGAACTTATGGACTGCATTGAGATCCCTAAGAGATCTATTTGATCTGTTCCCAGGGGGAACTGGCCACTTGTAATTAGTAATGGATGCATGTAGCAGGCCTATATTGCCTTAATAGATGCTTTTGGAATAATTCTGAGTAAGGTCTTCGAGGTAAAACACCGGAATGATAAATATACTTGCGAAAGTCAAGTTAGTAAGCGATTCTAAAATGATGTTGAAAGAGACACTAGTTGAAATATGGAATTACAAAGACAAAGAGGTGGGATCATCCTCAGACGGATAATGACGAGAGTTAGGAAAATCAGTGAAATATTTTGGCACCTACTCACTGTCACGCTACTCCCTCCAAACTGTTGATCATTCGTATTGCTTTGATAAGTCATATCAGGAAATATTTTTAGTTCCCTACTTTGAACTTCTGATGTGACCAACAACATGAATAATCTTTCTCTGTATCAGGACTTGTTCAATTCTTTTAGTTGATCCATGAACTTTTATTCATAGATTATAATCTCCTTGTTCGCCTCATAGCTATTTATTATTTCAACTATCCGAGAAATTTTTAATAAATTTTTCTCAATTAATCGACGAATATTTATAATGAATATCTTCATTTGATTCTTCTTTCATACTTACTCTTCTCAGTCAAGATTTTAAATATTTAACAAATTGTTAAAAACATGGATGATCTAATATCCATAGATTCCTCGGGAATCCTTTTCTTCTATTCGGGATGAAATTGTATATTGAATTTTGAAATTATAGTAAGGGTATCAATTTGATATTGGTATTTTAAATTCAATTCTATTTGATAATTTGATAAAGTATGTGAACGAGGGCACCTCTGAGTGCACCATTTTATTGGCAAGAAATATTTGATGAGAGTCTATCGATTGTTCCGATGCCGAGACCACTCGATTCAGAGTTATAATTGTCTTTCTCGGCCCAGATTTGAAAACTCTTTATTTTAAAATCATCATCCAGGTAACCACAAATTCCTTCAGTGGTTACGATGTTGAGATTTTTACGAACAAACTGAAATATGCGTAGTTGCATATGTTCTCATAAACGACTAGTTAATTGTTCTAACTAGTTGAAATTTTAATTAATACAATAGAAACCTAGCTAATCATCCTAGCTAGTTGCTATGTGCCAAACCAATTGAGCTGGCCATTTACTTAGCCGGTTGATAATATTACTTGATATGGACTAGTTATTATCTTGCTAGTTCCACTTCCAATCATATTTTTATTATTCCATAATGCATTATATATACAAAATTTATTTGTTAATGAAATTTTCAAAGAATGATTTAATTGAGACCTAACTAGGTCGCCCACTCGAACAATGATTCATATCCAGTTTTAAGAAATATTTTGTTCATGAAATGTTCTATTCTTTCATTTATATAATGAATATCCATTTAAAATCATAAAGTGATTGAAGAACAATATACTTCCTTATTTGTTAATTATTGGATACAACTCCTTCTTTCAAAATAGCATCATTAGAGACCTTAATAGTCAACCTTTGGTTGATGATTTTATTCGAGATTCTTTCATTATTCAAAAAGAAAAGTGTTATTTCAATGGGGAAATCTTACAAATATCATTCGTATGATGTTCTTATTCAGAAACCATTGCTTTCGAGGGATATTCTCTATAATATCATAATATAAAATTCTAAGGACATGGAAGGATAATCCTTGTTGTATTCTTTCTTCCAAGTTATAAATCTTTTGAGTGTTGGGACTCTTTTATTCAAAGCTCGTTATTTCTTCAGATATTAGATTTTGAAATCTTGTTAAGATTGACTAAATTACATCGACATCGTGAAAATCATTCCTCCATGGTTGATTACCTTCCGAACAAAGAGAGGTATAGTTGCGAACCGATTGTTGTAATATGAGACTGAAAACTCAGTGCTATGGTGGTACAATCCAAGCATCGTGATGAGTAAGTCATTTTAAAAAGGGAATTCCATGTTTAGTTATTATCATAAGGATCTTTAACATGTTTATAGAAGAACGCTAATAGAGATACCAACGTGATTAGTGAGGTATACTTCTATGAAACATTATCGGGATAGGTACTAATAAATTCAGAAAAGAACAAGCATGTATGAATTCGAGGAATAGGATTTTAAAAAGTGAAGGTAAGATTAGTAACAACCCCGTGTTAGAAATACTCGACGATAAAAATAGGATTTTGTGTGAAGTGTAATGATACATCTACGCAGCTTAAGGACCGTGACATAAGGCTTCCTAATAATGATCTAGAATAATCGCGATAAGGTTTGCACTGAAAGGGGCAAAGTGTTTAACTTATGAGGAAAATTTTAAATTTTTTTCTTACACTAAACACGAGGTAGAGGCAACCGTCAAATTGATCAAGAGTTATAATTGAGAAATCTATTATCAACAAGGAAAGGCCAATGTGGTGGCCGACACCTTAAGTAGGGAAATGATAGACTAAGAATAACAAATTTTAGGATAACTGATGAGGAGGATCGCACGAATGAATTTTCAAGTTAAGAAAATGTGAAGAGAACCCTTTATTACGTAACAGGAAGAATTAATGATTCCTAGAAACTTAAAAGGATGTTAGTCATGACCGAATATGAAAAGGGATGTCATTGACGTGGTTGAAAATGAAAACGGGATGGTGAGGATTAAAATTTTGGTGATTACGACTTGTAAACGACTCTAATGGGAGTAAGAGTTTATTATAATAAAAATTATGAATGAGGATTATCAGGAACTAAGTAAGCCATCATGTTATTTGGGGATTTTAAGTTATAGGTTAAATAAGACCGCATATTGTATTATGCAAATGATAGGTCTCCACCCGACGAAATTGTAATAAACACGGAAGAGATAGTGGGTGAAAGAAAGACCCTGTGGCAATTGTGCTAGGCAAGAACCCATGATTTAATTTCATAACTAGATTATTTCCCAAAGTATTTTATGAAATAAAAATAAAAGAAGGAACAGAGGCACGACTTAGAGTTCTCAAATTGACAAGAAGGGCGAGAGAACTATCTAGACCATTGAAGAAACGTCTAGCGGCTTGCCTTTTATTTGGAACGGTTAGGAGAATCGCCTATCGTTGATAGAAAATTCATGTAGATATACTTACCACGCGAGCATACGGAAAATAGCCGCCGATATCCCTTACGAAGGACAACGTGGAAGAATAAAGGATGTCATTGTTAGAGCTGACAGAAGGCAAAGAAGATCGTACACGCCCTTTAAAGGCCACTAATAGCAGTTCCCAATGAACGCGAATACGTCTAAGGCACTAAAGAGAATAACGAATACGACCCGAAAGGTGTCATAATACTAAAAATATTATACGAGGAATGATTAAAGAAGTCTAACCGATAGCGGAAGTTGAGCGTCCCGCGATTCTAAAACGTATCAATCAATTGCATATAAAATGGTGCTTCATTTAGGATGCAACAGGACCACGATGTGCCTTACATTACTACGGGAAGAAATGTTAAATCTGGCGCTAAGCGTGTAACAGGAGACGAGCGTGTAAAACTGCAACGAGAACTTCTTACATAAAATAATCGACAGAGATGATGCGCCGAAATGAGCAAACGTTAAGGAACGAAACTCTACCTCTAGTAAGAGTGATGGAGGGGAACGAATAAGTTGAAGGAAGGACCATTCCAAATTCTAGAAAATGCACTAATAGTCCATATTATATATTTTTAAGGAAGATAAAAGGAGCAGTTGACGTTGATTGAATCATCGACAATAACGAGTTATAATGCGGCATTGGAATGGATACAAAGCTATGTGCGGAAGAAAGAATCGTTCTTCCTTATGTTTGGAAGAAATTGGTAAGCGGGGGATACTTGGATCATAGTTGAGTCAACAGACCAAATAAATTCATAGAACTTATCAGAATCCGGTTAGTGGTAGCCGAGGATGAACAATAGGGATATGTGGATCAGAACTATAAGGACAAAGAGTACGAAGTAACAAACCAAGTATGGTTGAAAGTGCCTCCGGGAGAGGGAATGATGAGATTCGAAAGGGAAGGAAATGTTAAACCCAAGGTTTATCGGACCGGTTGAAATCTTTAAAGGACTAAGAAAGTTGGCTTATAAATTAGCACCATCGTCGAACAATTGCCAAGTTTATAACGAGTACCACGAATGGATGTTATGAAATTTAACCGTCAACGCCAGACATATGATTGAAAATGAGCTAATAAACTTGCAGCCAGACTTAGCGTCTGTGGAGCAACATCTAGAGATCATAGGTCTACAAGAATGAGTACTCTGAATTATATTTGACGGACGAGTAGAAATTTTATGAAGAGATCAAATATTGTGAAGTCAACGTGAGAGCTCGAGGTTGTCATGTGAGAAGCGTATCCCCGCCTGTTTCTAAACTGATTCCGGGACGGAATCCTGTTAAAGGGGGAAGACTGTAAAAACCCAAATTTTAGACATCGGTAAAAGACCTTTATGAATGGTAACCTTGCGGTTTAATAAAAACTTTTACGACCACACCATATACGAGTTTTTAATTTAAGATTCTGAGTGGACATTTTGATTATATATACCAAATGAGTGTATGTAAAAGCCATTCATTTTCGGAGAAAACGAACTTTGTAAAACAACCTTATCTTATGGACTATCGAGGAATACGAGAATCACATTACGATTAAGAATTTAGAATTCTACAAATTAAAACCAAGTACAAGGTTTCAAATCATAAAGGATTTATAAGAAAAGATTTACCTCACGAATCGCTTACGAAGATTTATTACGAAAATGAATAAACGACCAAGCGAATATGTAAGCGAATAAATAAATGAACCAATGCCATGCAAATCCCATGTAAATTAATTAGCCTGAAATTATCCAAGCTAGCTAATTAAATTAAGTATTAAGTGAAAGACAACATTCCTTAAAATAAGAATTCATATTTTATAATTAAAATGCCTAGTCAAGTGTGGTGTGCAAGCTAAGACCTAGGCCTGAATTAGAAGCATCTTGTTGAACACACCTTATACATACACAATACATATCACAAATATCGTCCAATACTTCCAAAGGAAGCCAAGCCAAGCAACCTTTCTCTCTCTCTCTCTTCAAAAACACAATGCTGATTTTCAAGGACAAGGAGGAAAGAAAAATTAAAAACTCACATTCTACTCATTCACAAATCACCAAATTTTTACCAAACCTCCTTCATATCATGGGTAAGTCATGTACCAAATTTTAATCCCATCAAATGAAGTTTTCAAATTTAGAAAAATATTTGAAGTTGAGGGTGAATAGTAACTCCGAAAATCACTAACTTGTTTTCTTAATTTTTCATGGAAGTTTAAGGCTCCTAAACTAGACCAAGGCTTCATCAAGGATCTTAGGAATTTATTAAGTATTAAAAATATTCAAGGAAGGTACAAACATCATCCTCCATTTGATTTACTTGAGTTATAAGATTGAGTTTGAGTTATGTTTAAGTACATGTTGATTCATTGAGTTTGAATTATAAAAAGTTGGTTTTGGATGGTTTATTGTTATGGATTGATGTTTGTGATGATTTTATATATTTTAGGGACTTATCTTGCATAAAATATGAAGGAGTTGGTGTTTGAGTTGTTGTCAATGAAACTAACCTAGTTAAAATCGGGAATCATTACGCGTATAGCCGTCGTAATGTCCGTTTATTTTAGGACTATTTTAAGCAATAAATACAAACTGTAAATTTAATATTCTTACATACCACTGGAAAATGATGCAAATTTCTTGTTTTCTAGTTTGTAACCATATAAAGACCGTGCCGATATGATATACGGATTAGGAGAAAAGTTCGTTTTAGTGAATGTAGTCGAGAAAACCAAACTGCTACATAATGCTGACTTTGAGGGTATAATTTAAGCCTTTAAACATTTTTTAAAATCAGGAAACTTTGTCAGTAGCTTACTTATACAATGAGGAAGCTCTCTTTAAAATTTCAACTAAATATAATATTTTTCGATTTTATAAAAATGTCGGAGCCGAGGTCGCGCAAGGAGTGATCACCAAGAACACCTACTGCCATTAAACTGCCACTTCGGGATTTTCACCCTTGTTAACAGAAAACTATTTTTCAAATAATATGTTCTAAATGTTTTATAGATCGCGCACGCGAAAACGGTGCGTC
The DNA here is from genome assembly GCF_009905375.1 of Apium graveolens. Taxonomy (NCBI): domain Eukaryota; kingdom Viridiplantae; phylum Streptophyta; class Magnoliopsida; order Apiales; family Apiaceae; genus Apium; species Apium graveolens. The sequence continues at coordinate 293,823,164 of NC_133648.1, forward strand.
AATTGAGTTAACGGTTTGAGAGAAATCAACATTTTAGTGAAAGCGGTATGAATAGTAAAACTCCATAGTTGACCGAACTTTTAAAATGTTTTTCACCTATTTAAATTTATTTTATCAAAATGAAACTTTTATGATAAATATTAAAAGCACTTAAGAAGCTCCTAGAGTTTGTTTCGTATTAAAATATTAATTTTCGATTTATTAAAAATGTTAGAGTGCGAGTTGCGTAATAGTAACATTCGGTAAAGTCAACTCTAAAAGACCACTTTGACCGTCCGTTTCAACCAAGGATTGATACTTATTTCGAGTCGGTCGAATATTAAAAAATATGAAGTATTGTACTTATTAGAAATATAAGACGATGATGGGATTAGGAATATTGATTAAGATTATGATATTTGTTAATTAGAAAACCTAGAACGAGAGAAAGTCGGAAAATGTATCTTGGACTCCAGGAAAGTTTTCAAACCCTACCTTTTTAAACTGTTGTGTTGTGATTGCTTTTAAACACTGCGATATATGCATGATGAATGATTTACGGTGTTTTACAAATTGTTATATATTGAATTATAAAATATGATGATTTTGGTACAATAAAATATCGGATTTGAAATGATATGTTTAGACCGGGAGTCGGTCGGTGTAAGTTTATAAAAACCCGGAAGTATTCCGGAGGTGTTTATATTTGAGAAATGTTAACGCTAGAGAGTAGCGTGGCATATATATTGTACACCGAGAGTCGGTCGGCATGTATTATAAAAAACCCCCGAAAGTATTCCGTAGATGTTTTGGACAAGTAAAGTTCGTAGCTATTATATTCCAAGGGACTCGATGCCCCTTGCGAAATTTTAAATTACCTCGAATATATTTGAAACGATTTTCAAAGATCGTATTCCCTCAAGTATATTTAATTACTAGAATAATGAATGTTAATTCAGATATTCATTTAAATAGGAGGAGTATTCTCCAATAATTATATATTTTAAACTCAATTATGTATATTTATTAAAGATTACTTTAATTATTTAAACTTAAATTAGTTGAGGAATATTATTTCAAATATTCTTTTAAAAATATATTTATTCGAGATTTAATTATTTAATAATTGTTATTAAATGATATAATATGATTTAAAAATAGTAAGACTTGATTTTAAATATTTTCTGAAGATTCAGAAAATCATTCTAACAATTTTAGATCGTCGAAAATATTATCTCGACATATTTTTATATATTTTGGCTATAGTTTCAAAAATAAACTCCCTCTTAAATACTTATCTGTTGACAACGGTCAACTCACATTATCTTAGTGCTTCCTCCGAAATTTCCGGAAGTACATATATATATAAAATGAGATGAGTTGTGCCTATCAACAAACAAAACGCTTGGAGAACTTCGACGTGGTTCGAGTTCTTGAGATATGATAGGATTTCTTAAAGGACAAGGGAGGGGTAGAGATCTGGTACTTCGTGTACTGGAGAGACTGTTACTTTAATTTCGTATGCGAAGGTACCATGTGTACTGAAGGACATACGAAGTATACAAAACATACCCGGGGGAAAGGGGAAACATAAAAAGTCCGAATGCGGCTAGGATGACAACTGGGAGTAAGGAAGTCGTCATTCTACATGTAGAGAACAATAAATATTTACCGTTATACGACTGATCATCGTATCTCGGGGGCTCCGGTAAATGTCCTATATTCTTTTAATTGAAATTGAGATGCAATACCATAACTCAAGCTTAGGTGTTGAGTTTACCATTAAGGTAATTGCAGACTAATAAGTCAATCGAAAATATTATTTTGAAAAGAGGTGCATAAACACCAAGAGATTGATTCTCCTGAGTACATAATACTATTGAGAGCATTGTAAAGATATTTTGTTTTATATAAAATATCTGATTTGATTTAAAGAGAAAAAGGTGTATACCACCAAGTTTTCAAATCATCCTATTATAAGCCGAAGTATTATTTTAACAATTAATTTCCAACTATTTTGTAAATTTTGGATGAGCATCATTGTTCACTCTTTCTTTCTTTTAAATGTCACAACACAACAGATTACCAGTATGCCGCCGTGGGACTTAGTCACTTGAAATCGTGCGAAGAATCCCTTACAGCTTCGTTTCAGGTGGACCAGAGTATTCAGATAGGTATAAGATCCTATAAATTACATTTGAGTTGTAATAAAAGAAGATTACATTGTGTACATCGTTTCTAAGGATGTAACTTGTGTGTGTGCGCGCGCACGTATGTGTGAGATTGGGGGTCTGTGATATAGAGTTATTGGATTATTGAGTTAATACTGGTTACACATGATTGAAGTATTGCGTGACGATCCAGATTCCTGACCCTAGATTTGGGGGCGTTACATAGAGTGTCAAGCGACTTCTAGATTTTTACTGGAAAACTATTATACATGATTTTTAAGCATTTTACTCGAAGAACAAGAGAAACTAAAAGATGTAAATAAAAAATTTGACTAAGTTCAACATACGTAATTTGAAAATTTTAAAGTATATGCTTTCATGGAATAGGATAGACTCATATTTCTTCCATGGTCTTAACAATGATCAAACATCGAAGTGAAGTTATAATACTTTTTTAAACTAATATCAGTATTTTTATTACGAAATAATCTAAAAAAATTGAACTTTTTCAGTTTGAATAACGTAATAGAAAATTAATAAATTTTTAACATAATATGATTTAAAATTGTTAGACATAAGTGATACTAAAATACAATACGAAGTGGAGAGATATTGTTATTTTTTTTCCTAATTTGAATTTGTTTTAATGATTATAAATATATCGCATCTACTTAAGAATTTGTCTCTTATATTTTTTTAAGTATCTTGTTCTTCAAATATCAGTCCCTGAAAATCATGTAGATTATATTTATAATAAAAAATCTCAACGTCAGTTAGGCGTTTTTAAAATATAATTAAGTTAAATTATTTGTAAATAATAGTTTTGATTGATAAAATGTCAATATATATAAACGGATCATTTTTATGTAAAAAAATATTAGTTGAGCCATCAAAGTGCTATATGAATTCATTAATGTATGTTAAATTTTTTTGACGAAATGCAATCATCTGTTAAAAAAATAATAGTTTAATCATTAAAATGACAATAATTATAAAAGAGTATTTTTGTACAAAATAGTAATAATTTGGCTCATCAACTTACAATTAAGTCTTCTAGAAACCATTTGGAGAAAATTTCTTTGATAAAATAAAAATTTATAGTAAACTGTTAATAGAAAAATGCAAAAAAAAATAAAAAAATATATATATATTATATGTATGACATTAATATACGGTATAATTAAGGGTATGAACAATTCCTTTTACTTGTGAAATGGATGAGTTAAGATTGCACCATTTGATAATATTTTTATTAATAATCATCATAAGGGCTCTGTTGTACATGAAATCTTTTGGACCCTTGACCATCTCGAAATTTATCGCACTTGTAAGAGCATCTTCAATAGTTAAGAACCCTTAACTAAAAAGATGTCAAATATATCAAAGATAATTATTATAAATATTATGTAAAAAAATGTCCTCTTCAGTGGTATTTTTCCATTAACTATAATTTTAGCCAACCGATCTATGTTGACTATATTTGTCAAACTTATATAGACCTGTAGTGAAATTACACATCATCTATTACCATAATAAAATAAAATATTCTATCTATAACAAGAAATTTTCCCCCTAACATAAGTATTTTGCCACCCTTAAAAATTATTTGACCCTATAAATTAAAACTTTTATTTATCAAAATTCTCTTATTAATTTATTAGACCAAATTCAAAAATAAAAAATAAACAAAAATATGCATATATACTGTTCAAAAACTTGCATTGATTAGATTTAAAGCCCATGAAAAGATTGGGCTCAGTTGGCATGTAATATTGTGTATTTTGGTATGAATTTGGCCCAAAAGTTCATGGTTTTGGAGATACATGCACTGAGATGCAACGCTCTTGGTAAAACAGCAGCTAACCAAGCGATTCAGTTAGTTGTTGGCAGGTTTACATGATCATGAAAAATGTTGAAAGGCAGCAGGAATAGTCCTAGAATGAGGTGAGGTGCTGGAAAGGATGCTGAGGTACGGTGCAGGACAGCTGGCAGAATCAGTGTTCTACTAGGACTGTACCTCCTGGAATAAAGGAGAACGGCTCCTATCTTCATGGAATGGATTTTTAATAGGATACTAACACCATAAGCATCTCCAATGATAACATCTAAAACTATTAGCTAAAATATGGTTAGCTAAAAATTTATTGAACTTGCAAGCATTAAGCATTTTTGCTCCAATGGGCATTAACTATAATCATTAGCTATATTTATAATATTAGTTTTTTATTAATTTCAAATATATAAATAAAATAAGTTTATTACTTCTTTATTTTTTGAAAGGGAGTTTAATTAATTATATTTATATTAATGGAAATAAAATAATATATTTAATAAAAAGATATTTAATTATAAATTTTTTATATTGATATTAATATTTTAAAGTAAACATTATAAAATAAAAATGAGTAATTATTATGAGCACTTACATATAAAATAAAATATATGACTAAAACATATCTTAATATATTACAATTTTTATATATTTAGTTAACAATAAAATAACCTTATTACACTTAATATTACATAACATTATTGTTTTATAAATAAAAATACAAATAGTACATTTATACATATATACATCATTTTTATATTATAATATTATATATTTAAACCTTAAACATGTTATAAAAAAATATAAAATATAAAATTTTAAATAAAATTTAGGCTAGATTAGGGTCAATATAGGCGGGAGATGACGTGGAGTATTATAGATGATGGCAGAACAATCAACAAATATGGCGTGCGTCTCTTTCGTTATCTAAAATTATACCAGGTCTTACCGTTGGAGTGTTCCATTTTTTACATGTTAGGTATAATAGAGTGACACGTAGATATTATACCTAAGAGGTGCATAGCGTTGGAGATGCTCTAAACGTGGTAAATAACAAGGATTAAAGGATAATTACTATGGTTTAATGATAATCATGTCTCGGTTGTGGATTAAATTAGGTTTCTAATATCCGGTTGCACTTGGACACCAGAACCTCACTTGAAAACAGTTTGATTAAATGTGGGATATGCTTCTGGCTTATCAAAAACTTGGATTATTGGCCAAGGAATGAGTTCAACTCTAGAAAATTACATTGAGTTTGATCCATATATATAGGGTATGTAGGCAATTGGCAAAAGGGTTCGAATAATCATTTTCTATACGAATTGACACGTGTAACCATTGTGACTATTTTCCGAGTACTTTTGGCTGGATTGAGAAGGACATTCTCAGCCATTCCTACTTGGTTCTTTGCTGATTCGGCTTATATTTTATACACAATTTCAGATTCGTTTCTGCAGTTGTACCTCTGTTCCACAACTGCAACAATCACATTTTACCTGAAAATTAAGGATGCTTCAGTTATCTAAGTACGATTAATTCGGGGGTTGTTACCAAATTCATCTCACAACATATACAATTATGCTATTTTTAAAAAATAAATTATGAAATGTAGTTTGTAAATAAATGTGTCTCTTTTCTATAAAATAAGAGTCTTTCGGTCTTCTTATTCCATAAATTCTGACCTCACTTCTTCATTTTTATACAATAAAACTAGTCATCTCGTGTATAATTGATTTTTAATTAATTTTGACCCACTCTTATCACCAATTCTAATTTCACTTTCCTTTAATATTTTTGCTTGTTCTTATATAACTTATTATCTTCTTAATAAGCAAAATATTTTGTTTTTAAGTGACTGTAGAACGGTTGCTTTCCACTGTTCAAAATACAACCTAGTTTTATATTATTTTTTTACCCTTCGGGTATATACTGGGTAAACCCTACGGGCTCACGCAATAGCCTGCAAATCACGTGAACAAAGGTAAACCGCTTTTAAGCGACAGGCTCGGGTTAGAAGGCATAATCATAAATTCTCCTTCCGTGAGATTCGAACCTGTGACGAAGAGGATCGTTATCCCCTCTTTAACGAGTTGAGCCAACCCTTACGGGCAACCTAGTTTTATATTTGTTAGTGTTGATTAAAGAATATGACTTGGAATTATAGTGATGAGTTTTTCAATTATTGTATCCTTATATTTATATCAAAAGAGAAGAGATAAAAAATTTAGTACTGACTCGATTATAGGTCGAGTTTCTTAACGTGAAGGAACATAGAATTTAAAAATAAAATTTTTACTAGTATTTTTGTATTTATTTCATTAGATATTTTGATAAAATAAATTCCGACCCCCTTATTGACATTTGTCGATTTCGTCTCTGCTTTTAATAAATACTAGCATATAACCCGGGCGATGCACAGATTGATTATAATATTTGTAGTTATATTATTTTAATATTTTATAAAAATAATTTATGAAAAAAAGTAATTATATATTATTTAAATTAATGAAGTTAAAGTATTTACTAACTATTTTGTATGAATTTTTTTATTATAAAATTTAAAATTTAGATAGTTAAAATCTTAAAAATTCCTCTCACTGCAGTTTATTGGTCGCTTCGCGGATTGATTATAACATTTGTGATTTTATTATTTTAATTTTTTTTTAAATTAATCATAAAAAACAATAATTATATATCATTGAGATTAATGATGTAAATTTTAATCGGACCATCAATATTTATATATTATTTTGTATGTATTATATTATTGAAGAATTTAAGATTTAGATAGTTAAAATTTTAAAAAGTTAGGATCGTTTAGGGTTGACTGCGCTCATGCAGAGCCTGTAAGAAAGTGAGAGTCTTGAGACTTGAATAGTAGCAGTTTATGCGGATGATTTGATATTATTTTTACAATACGTTTTTATATTTCTACTAACTTAAATCACATGCGATGCACGGGTACTCGTTAATATTTAAAAAATTTATTTATCCCGTCATATTATAATTTTAAAATATTTATATAAATATATAATAATTATAAATTTATAATCATAAAAATAATAAAATGACATGTGGTCGTAGTTTAGTAGGATAAATATACAATATCTAGTAGTTTAACAATTTAGTAGTTTAACGGATATATAACACTATTTATTTATTTTTTTAATAATTAGATAAGTTGTGGTTGTAGTTTAGTAGGATAAGTAAACTATGTGTGTAGTAATTTAGTAATTTAGTAGTTTGGGGTGATATATAACACTATTTATTTATTTTATTTTATTAATAACCAAAATTAGGGAATAATCGTTAAACCAAATTATACCTCATTCCGGTTATTATATTATAGTATAGATATGTCTAATTGTATATTAATTGGGAAGGGTAATTAAGTAATTTCAGCAAGTACCGACCGCCCGATTACCAAACTTTTAACGTTTCGTCTATTACTATATTATAATAGACGAAACATTAAAAGTTTGGTAATCAGGCGGTCGGTACTTGTTGAAATTACTTAATTATCCTTAGGTAATTATTACAATTATAATTGGTCAGTTATTCGATCGCTTAATTCCAATTCTAATTGATATTGGAGTCAACTTCATCTATAGATTTAAATTCTATTTCATATCGAACTCTATATCATTATTAATTGATATCAAAGTCAAATTTTTCTACCAATTTTAAATTCTAATTCATATTTAGTATAATTCGATTAGCTAAATAAAATCATTTATACTATTTGTCCGGGTTAAAACAATATTATCATATTGAACCGGGTTTAAAAATTAAAATCAAATTAAAAATAATTAGTTGAATTTTGTCAGTGTAATAAGTCTCGAATTAAAACACAATAAAGTAAACTATTGATTTATATTAATATTAGACTAAGTATAATTCATATATTACTCATCTAACATAAAACTTAACTTTTAACTTAATAAATCATTTTTATTAAAAAAAGTAGAAATATCAATAAAGTCATATCGTTCAATAAGTATTATTGTCGTTTTCAAATATCTCTTACTAAAAAAATCATGAACATATACATATATTAATATATTTATTATGAAATCATATCATTTAAAAATTTTAAATGAGCAAATTTAAAATTTATATTCAAATTAATTTTTTTTAAAAATTATATAATATTTTAAAAAATTCGTGCATTACCGGGTTCCAAGCTAATAATATATAAAAAATTAAATATTAAGAGACACTTCTTTGAAACTATGGGCAGAACAGTAAAGTGTGCGCCAGGGTCTCTTCAAAATGAAGGCGTTATCTTTATGTGTGGGAATATATGATCCAATTTGGTCAAACTCTAGCTAAATATTTTTTTTCAACTAAATCAATTAATGTTCAACTAATTATATTTAATTTGCTTAAATTTATTTCGGTCTAAAATATCAATTAGAATAATGTTGAACTCAATATAAATAAGAATATAAATTGGTAAAAGAAGTTAAATTTAATATTAATTATAATGATATAGAGTTCGATATGAAATAGAATTTAAATTGTTATAGTAAGTTGACTTTAATTTCGGTTAGAATTAGAATTGAGTATCTACCAATTAGAATTAAAATAATAAAATAAAAGTAATTAGAATTAGAATAATAAAATAAGGATAATTAAGTAAATTCAGCAAGTACTGACCGACCAACTACCAAACTTTTAATGTTTCGTCTATTATAATATAGTATAGATATAGATGAGAAGCTCAATCCCGGGATTTCATTCCAAATTATGTATTTACTGACCTTACTATCTTTCTTGATTCGCCGGAGAGAGAGGAGAAATTAACCCATGCGATACACGGACTGATCATAATATTTGCAATAAAAATAATAAATATATATTATTAAGATTAATGAAATTAAAATATTTACGTATCATTTTATATATATCATATTATTGAAGGATTTAAAATTTAGATAATTAAAATATTAAAATATCGTCTATAGGTCGCTTGGTAAGAGCCTATAAAAGTTGGTGTATTGGATAGGAGTGGTACATGTGGATGACTTGTATTTTTTTAATTTTCTGTTAATTTTTTCTTGATTTATCAATTCTTTTGTTATATTATAATTTGACTTATCAAAACTAATTTTGAAAGTATTTGATTTCCTACAAAAAATTAATAAAGAAGTTGAATGTAATTAAAAATTAAGTTGGATAATAATTCATAGATTTTATAGTTATACTGAATACATGATTTAATTTTTTTAATAAAATTTAATTTGCTTAAATTTTATTTTGGAAGATGTTAATATATTTTGAATTATCAAAGTAAACCATGTTTCCCTAATAATATAATAGTATAGTACAGATGATTTGTGCACAATGAATGGTCCAGTTCTCTTAACACGCCATCACCTCCAATTTTGGCTGCAAAGGACCCCAGCCATCTTCATTTCGGACATGTATTTTTTTTAAAACGAGGAATGATAAGGTAGTTCAGATGCTATTGTTTCCAATGGCAAGTATACATTATCCAATTACTAGATGATGCAAGTTTAACATAATATACACTGTCAAATTTCCGCCTTTACCACTGATACACATGTTTTTATTTGTATCAAATTACATGCATAAGCAACCATGGTAAACATTGCAGTTGTCAAAATTGATGCTGAAGCAGATGTTGGATTCTTTAAATTTGCTCCAGAAGTATCCTTGCTCTATGCTGCAGTTCACCTAACGTGTTAACAACTATATCCTCATCACTATCTGATAAATTAATGAGGTTTCGAATGATGATTAATAATTTCTCTTCCCAACTTCCACCGGAAGTATCAAACTGCTTTCCTTGTTTACCATACATTCCTTCAAAATCTTGTGACTTGGTCACTGCTCTTTTTAGCACAGCGAACGGTAGTCCTGCAATTAATTATGCTAGTTATTTCAGAGAGATGGCAAAGATACTGTCAAAACTTAAATACCATATATGAATAAAGTATTTCAGGTTTCCAGTTTCTCTTACTTTTGACAAGTCTGGTTGAAATATCAAGACACCGCCTTAAATTTTTAAGCGTTTAAAAGGCCATTACCATGGAAATCTAATCTTGAACTAATAAAATTTTAATGTGAACTCAACTATGGCCTTGCTAATTAGGGGTGTGTGTGTGTGTATTAGCACCAGTTGAACCCTCCTGGTGGAATTCCAAGCCTGTGACAATCTTTTAGGTGGCCGTCATTAACCAACTCCCATGCCTCAAGGCATGACTATTTCTTTTATCAGACAAACAATTAGGTTGAGGGGAAAAGAAATCTGTAATTTTCAAATTGTTAAGCAAGCTTACCAGCTAGCCTTGCAACATTGACGCCATAACTTTTAGGGCATGCACCAAGAGTCAACTTGTACAGAAAGGTCACCTCTTCCAGGCCTTGGACTTCTCCCACTTGGCATGCCATGTGACAAAGGGAGACCTGTCACCCAAAAGGAGCAAGGCAAGTATTATATTAGTTCTTACAAATTTGACACCTTATAACATATATATCAAGTCTATCAAACAAAAACCTATCCACCACTTCAGTTCGTTTACAGGATCAGATTGATAACCATGCCTCCAGGCCTCGTTAGAATAAACTCTTTGGATGCCATTGGATGACATAACAGTAGTTAAAGATTAGAGAATTTATACATCCAGGTGAGATCATAAGATAAAATAAAACAATGTTTGATGGGTAAAAAAGAGTAGAATTTTTACCTTTGGATCATTGTGGTAGGATAGAGCCAACCGATGATAGTGAGTAGAAAACATTCCTCGACAGTGTACGTTATTGACAAAATGTTGAAGAACTGATTCGCTGAAAAGAAAGCAAAAGTTCAAAATGGCAAAAACTATTAATAGTAAGAACCAAGTACTGCAAGAAACAATAATGTTGTACTATTTACAAGCAGATCATGTTTAGCATCTTATTTTTGCACATACGCTATGGCTTGTCCATCTGAAGTTGAAGTCCCTCTTCCAAGCTCATCCAATGCCACAAGTGAATTGCGGGTTGCAGACAACTAAATTGAGAAATGAAAAGTGTCCAGATACCAAGTCAATTCAATACATCAAATATGTCAGTGATAGTTTGACGAGTAAATTCAGGTGTTGGTTAAGAGTATGTATAGTATTGGTATGAACTCGGCTATTTTTTTATTTTTGTAAGTGAAAATTATTTTACTTTTTACTAATATAGAACATTATAAGATATGAAGACGACCAAGTACTTAAATAACATAATCTTCACAAAGCTTGCATTAGACTGATATTTTTGTTCTTGCTTCTCACTATCAGACCAATTAATCTCTTTACTTTCTGAGAGCACTTAATGAAGATTTACAGTCAAATTCATAGCTCAAAAACAAATCTCACCAGCATTGATGAGGTTTCTACAAGCTCTGTTAAAAATGTACTTTGGCCAGCCATTATGTGATCTTTTGCACCCATCCGAACAAAAATGCAATCAACAGGAGACATTTCAAAGTTTTCTGCAGGGACATATGCTCCAACCTGGGAAATGAATAAAGTGAATATACAAATAAACTCTTAAAATGAAGCTTAACCACTGGACCAAGAACTAACCTGGGCTAATATTACTGCCAGGCAGACTTGACGTAAGAAAGTTGATTTCCCGCCCATATTTGGACCAGTAAGCAGGATAAAGCTCGCACAATCATGACCTCCGAGATTTACATCATTAGGGACAAAGGTACCCTTGCCTAGAGAATCACTCCTTAGAACAGGATGCCCTAAACTTCTAGCAGCAAGGTGTGGCACTTCATCCAGATTAGATAACCCAGAGATAGTAGGCTGGCACGTCGGTCCTTCATAGTAATCACTTGCAATTGCCAAACTTATCAACACATCAAGTTCTGAAAAATGTAAAACCAACTTCCACCTAGTCAGCTACTAGAATACAATTATCTAAATTTACTGCAACTAGACAGGTTGCCTTCTTTAATGGAGAGAGAAAGCAGGATAAAACATCTACACTATACTAAATAAGAGTACAACTGATGTTATACTTGCTAATGTGTCATTTTATTATTTATTGATGATGTCATGCTTGCTTATGTGCCAATTTTTCATTAAATCTCATTTTTTCTAAAATGCATGAAATCTCCTCTTTCATATTCTCTATGCACTTCTCTCTCTTCACCAATTCTCTCTCACCCCCCATATATCACTCATTAATTGATCACAAAGTCTCTCATTCTCAATTCTCATATCTTCCTCCATTAATTCTCTACTTATCTTTTTTCTTTTATACCTACTGTCAATATAGTTTACAACACAATATACATCAAATAATTTTATATTTTTAAAACTAATAAAAATTGGTTATTAGTTTTGAAATATTTGTGTGAGATTAATTTAGCTACAGAAATATTTAGAAGTAAAATTTTAAAATTGAAGACATTTAAATAACATATGTAATAAATTATTTATATTATACATATTTGAAATAATGTTTTATTAAACTCAACTATTACTTTCAGATAAACTAACTATTAACCGGGATCGGCCCGGGAACTAATCTAGTTATGCATTAGCATTACAGAGAAATATGCCAAGAACTGGATCAAAGACAAAGGAGAAGTAATATGATGATATTTTCCTTTCAACTAAAGCATGAAGAGGACCGACATTCCTTGCACAAAAGAGAATAGTTTGTTACAAAAAAATTAAGTATTTGCATTATTAGCAACACATAAGATTACCCTAACTCCATACTCAGGTTAAAAGGCACAGATACCTGCAGTAGTAGATACCAATTGCCTCCATTTATCATGATGCTCACAAAATCGTATTATCAACCTTTGTAAAATGCTTTTAAGCTTAGCGTCTTTCTCAGATTCAGCCTGCGAGAGCTCTTTTATGAAATTTTTAATAGACGGGGTCCAGTACCGAGAAACCCCCTGCATGTCAAAATACAACAAAAACAGCTTTCTGTGAAAAATTAAAAACAACTACATAGCTACAACATCTGTATAAGTTGATGTAGATAATCCATTATCACAATCACAAAAGTCATATCACATAATAGTAATTTTAAGGAGACGGCCAAATTAAAATTCTGCTGGGGTTCAAACACTATTTAGATTACCTTTTTGGAAGATTGTAACTCATAATCTCGGGGAACACTACTAGACAAACTTTCAGGTACTTCTAAAAGGTAAGCATCTTTTCCTATGGTTACATAATTTATCTGTAAAAGAAGAAGATGGTTAATTTTAGCTCAATAGATACGGGAGTACACTTCTATATATTTATATCATTTGTTATTTATAGTCTTACTGATGTATCTCCAAGAACTTTTCTCTGTTCCTTCAAGTGTTCTTTCAAATTGGATTCAATCCCTTGAACTGCTTGGCAGGCAGAATCATACTCTTCATCAGCTCCCTCCCGAGGTATTATACGGCCTGAATTATTTGCATCCACCCAGTCAAATGCATTCTTGAAATGCTTCAGGATGGATTGAACGTTAGGAAGCCCTTTACCTACACAGTTAACCGATTTATAAGCTCCAAAGAAAAAACTCGGTATTAAAAGGAAGTTACTTTACTTTGTTTAGCATTCTTATCAACAAAGAAAGTCTTGCAAGTTTACCAGGTGTTAATAAGTGATGTAATGGCCCAAAATTAATATTTTCCAGAGTGCCACCAAGTAGAAAGCAGGCATGGTTCATTAATTCACAACCACGAAGAGCTGATATGAACTCCTGAAGTTGTTTTTTTGAAGCATCCTCATACAGGACCACTTTATTTGCGTTCCTACCACTTGCTTCACTGCTCATTGCAATCAAAGGATAAGGACAAGCTTCTGAAATACACTCAACAGCTTACTAAAGCAAAAAAATATGATAGTGACTTTTAGTTTACCTGCCAGCAAAGACGCGTGATAGCAACCGTTCCATATCCGGTAATCTTGACAATTCTTTGCGGAAATCAAGTGCAGAAGGTAGACTAGCCTATCAATTATGGAAACCATTAAAGGAATGTGGCAAAGACAAGCCTAAAGTATTCTATGTCTAGCTCTAGCAGAGAGCAAAATTCGATATCCAGAACAGTCACGTGTTGGGATAACTATATTGCTGCAAGTTCTGACGCAAGATGCAAATTCGTAATACTAACTAAAGCTGAAGTTTCAAAAAGGCAAAGAAGCGGGAAAGAATCCAACAATATTAATTTTATCCAAGCAACTACCTATCACATAAGTTAAAAGGGGAAACGTTTTGGCCAAATCATAAAAACATATATAATTTTTTCCACATCTGGTCGGAAAGGATCACTTCTATAGTGATCCTGGAACTTCATCAAGGAACAAAAAAATATCTATTCTGCATGGTCAAGCCACAGTGTCCACCAATACTGATACAACATTTTGTAGTCCTGTAGTCTCATCTTTAGAAATGTCCAACTTTATATAGTAAAACCATATTGACCAACCTAATTGACAATTACTTTTTGATGTTCTAGTTAAGTTACCTCACTGCTAAACGAACATCGCCGTCCCATAATCCAGTAACCGGGTATATTTACCAGAAGTTCAGGGAAATAGAACAGGCTTACCTTCAGTGCCGCAACTGCATCCTGGCGTTCCTTGATCAGATCTATTTGGTACAAAGGCCGCGCCAGCCATGTTTTTAGCAACCTCTTTCCAAATGCTGTTATACAGTGGTTCAATTGAGCATACAATGTCCTTCATACACAAAACAGGGCTCCTTAAGATAAGATTAACGAAAGTGATAGTTATGGTAAAAATTTCTATACATACCCTGAAGAACCTCCGTTTTTACTGTTTTCAAATATCTCTAAGTTCTCCAATGCGGAAGCATCAAGAACCATATATGGTTTTCGCGATATAACACTCCCACCTGAGCATGGAAGTACCTCATATGTTGCATACCTAAGAAAAGTCTCGTCAAGAAAGGCCTGCCTCAGGTAGAAAATAGCGCCTCCAAGAGCAGAGAGTGCATGTATGCCCTTATCACCTGCAGTCACAAGCTCAAATAGAACCTCCGGCAGGTAGTTCATGTCCCTGTCCTTTCCAGAGGGATCAGTAGCATGTGAAACTGATCCGTCAATATGCTTGTAGATACCCTTGACTTCACAGACAGTTCTTTCAGCATCCCAGAACTGTGTGAGAGGGACCAAATCATTTACTAAAGGATTTCTTGTATGCCTCTGCAGTACTTTCTCAGTTTCTGGGCTAAGCAACTTAGCAGGTTTTATTATTTCAACTGGTCTGAGTTCAGTCAGTAAACAGCTCAGAACACTGCACTCTGTGTCATCCTCGAACTGCCAAACAGAAGCTAACTTAGCCACATTATTGATCAGCACGTAAATGAGAATCCAAAAGAGATTACAAATAAAATATAATTGTTCAATAAAAGTAAACATACACTAAAATTAACAAATTAGAAATTACAATGCTGAAGTGTCAGTATGCCAGAACTCTGCAAATATATAATGCAAGATCTGTACACAAACACGACCAGTATAAGGGACTTTTTTCAAACCTAAAGAACAATTATGAGAAAAGGAGAGAAGGGGTGGAGCTTAAAGGCTAAACTAATAATCGACGTGTGCTGTTCATGGGCAGATTCATCGGACATACTTAGCATATCACTGTACCTCTACACTACAGACATGCTGTCATAATGTTATTAACTGTATCCATTCAGAAACATTTACAACCATAAGAATTATTTTTCAGTAATAAGTACCATCTTGTTTTTACCTGTATAATGTGGCAATTCATTGTTCTACTGACTTCTAATCTACTGAGCATATAAAACTTTTGGGCAAGTACAAGTGTAGCAACTTCACATCTACATTCACAATTTAAATTTAACACTTTCTGATGGTAGCTACTACTTCACATTTATCATACAAACCTGTCCAAGTAGAATTTTGCTTGTAGCAACATCGACGACACAAACACCAAATATTCGACGCTCTTGGTCTGAGAGAGATTGGCAGCATTCAGCGACTGCCATTAGGTAAGAAGCATCAGGATTTGCTGACTGCAACTCACCCTCAGTTAATGTTCCTTTAGTGACTACTGCACATATCTCTCTTTTAACAACCTACAAGCCCAATGTATATGTTTTGTAGTTAAATGTAAAAAGCATATACTAGAGACAAAGAAAAAAGATTTGATAGCTTTGTCAATGGACCATTTATTTCATTGTACCTTATCTTTGGAACCTTGCTCTTTGCGTCGAAGGTCAAGTTGTGCAGGTGTTTCTGTCTGCTCTACAACAAGAACCCGGTAGCCCTGCAAATATTTGGAAACTCAGACATATATGTTTCTTGCAGAAGTATGCTGCAAAGTTAACTAAAAGGATTGCAAGAAAGGTGTATATTAATTTTTACAACCTTTTGAGCCAGTTTTTCAATATACATCGAGAAATTCTTCTCTGGAAATCCACAATGAGGTTGAGTTCCCTAAAAATTTAAATTATAGTTAAGTACTTGTAAGTTGTAACAAGATATATGATGTATAAAAGTAAGCAGAATGTTTTCAGAAAATAAATTTTGTTTTCAAACTTTTCTCCTTTAAAGGAAGCTAGTTCAGAGAGTACAATCAGCTTACTTTTATTCATATTCATCATAAATAAAACCCAATATTTAATAATACCTTCATATATTGTAAGTCGAGTTCTTTCGCACCGACATGTGCGTCCATCTCAAACAGCTCATAAAACTTGCCCATCTAATTCAGAAAAACACAATGTTCATCAATAAAATGTGAGCAGCTTTTAGGGACAACAGCAATAATTATATCTGCAAACTCAAATTACCTTGAAAAATAGAACCTTGTCCATATTCATTGACTTAAACTCCCACCACTGTCTCTGTTGATGTACAGGAAAAACTTACACACGTACAACTAAACTATAAAAATAAATACATATATATACATATACAAGTTTTACCTGACCACCCGTTAAACTATTCAAGAACTGAGGCGGCAAGTATAAAGTTTTTGGATCATAATTTTCATCTCCAGGACGTCGTTTATTGGCATCCCTGCGGTTCCTGTTCAGAATTCAAGGACAAAAATTGATTCATCAAAATAATAATGGCATACAACTAGCTGTCTTTTATTTGCTTAGAAACCAGAAGTGGAGGTAAAATGAGGATGCATCCATAATGTAATTATACTGTGGACATTAAAGTACCTCGATAAAGGACAAGTAAATTCTCCCGAAACTAATTTGATTGCAGATACATTCTATGAATATTAAATGGAGTTAACTCTAAAAGTCAAATTAAATTATGCAATAAGGACTTACTCTGAAAGGAACTTGAACTTATCCTTCTCTCGCATACCAAACCTCTCCGCAGCATCACCCGTTGGAAACTTATCAGAAAGCATAAACTTGTTTCCACCTGCAAATACCTCAGTCAATCACATGGCCCATGCAATTGAAAGCGATTTGCTAGGATTCATGTTAGTTTATGGTGCATTAGCAGGATGCATCTAAAGAAGATTACAGAGCATGAATAAGCTGGCAAGTATAAAAAGTAAAGTAGATTAATTATGCACAAAGAAAGAAAAAGGTAGTAAATCTTTTCATTTAATTAAACTATTATTTCAAAAAATTATTCCTGTAGCAATATTAGCCATGAGCATAAACTATCACAACATGTAGTGAGTACTAGGATTATAGAGGAAATACTTGAGATACTGTTAATATGTTTGCCGGGGGTTAGCTGCCCCTAACGGCCTAACCATATGCAATAAGTCTATAAGGGGTTAGAATTTAGACGAATCAATATTTACAAAGAATTCATTATACCCTATTGCAAAATGCAAGTTCAAAATTAACATCACTTTTAAAACTCAACCACGCAAAATTAAATTTTATTTTAAAAGGAGGCCTAGGGATATAATAATTGTCACTCACTATCATTATTAATCTGATCAATGAGTTTATTTCTCCCAACATCTGCACCATTTTTGCTTTTTTTACTCGAACTAGGTTCATCTTCTCCCGCACTTTTCCGTTTCTTAAAATCAAAAATCTTAGCTGGCTTCTTCACACTACTCGGTCTTTCATCCTCCTCCCCATCATCCAAATCCATACTCTCATCCTCGTCCTCCATCACCTCCTTTTCCACATTCTTCCCCCAATCCTCATCAGTCGAATCATCTCCATCTCCACCGCTCTCCAAACCCCCCTTATCCTTTTCCTTATCATCCTCATCGTCATCCTCAACCACCGACACTTTCCTTAACCTCCGAAACTTGTTAACACTCCCCTCAATCCACTCAACCTTCTCTTTCGATAAATCCAAAAGCTCCTCTTCCGAATCATCATACTGCACCAAATGCTTACCACTAACTCTATCGAAACTCTTGACGTATCCTTCGTACCACGACTTATCCAACGGCCAATAAACCTTGACTCTCTTCCCAACCGCATCCCCATCCAACAATCTCCTCGGCGTAATGGGAGAAAATTGAGTGGGACCAATCACTAGAAGCGGCTTGCTCCTTTTAGTTTGATTAGTTGATGGAGTAGTAGTAGAGGTGGGGGTCAAATTGGGGGTAATTTTAGGGTTGGGGTTAGGGCTAGGGCTAGGGCTAGTGCTTAATTTGGAATGTGATTTGGGGAGAATGGATGAGGGGGATGGTGTTGGAGAAGGTGAGGAAGATGATTTGGTGAAAAAAGAAGTGATTTGGCGTTGTTGATCGACTAATGGTGATCGGCCGTTGCTCGACCGCCGTGAATTAGACATCGGGAAATGAGAGAGAGAGAGAGAGTGCGAGGGAGTGATTTGGGGGGTTTAGGAAGGGAGGTTAGAGCGGGAATGCTAACAGTCGGTGTGCTTTTGGCGGGAATTTCTTAGGGTTTTACGTCAACATTTAACGGTACTATCCTTTGGATTAGAGATACTGGCCATAGGAGTTGGAGACAAGTGGTATGCTAAGCCTAATCCTTTGCTCAAACGTGATTATTTTTATTTTTTTTTCTGTTTTCTTCCCTAATTAAATTGTGAACTCTTGCATTCTCGCAAAATCTTCCCAACCATACTTACCTTTTTTTCGTTACAAATTATTACAAGTTATTTTTTAAGTCTTCTCACTAAATTTATCTAAATATCGATCAAAATATTGTTCTCAAATCCCAATGCATCAAACTCAACAAAAAAAATATATTGTGTGATTAAGTAGTGCCCCTGAACTCAAAAGTAATATTTTGGAATACTTTTAAATGATAAGAATTTTTTTATAAATCCAAAATAATATTGTTTAGGAACAGATTATCGAAATTTCTTATGTATTCTTATCACATTCGTTCAGTTATTCCAAATTGAATTCATGCAGAATCAATATGTATATACAAGCTGTTCAAATATAAACTAATTTTTCCTTGCATGTTACAGAAACAACCTACTGGCCTTAGTATTGAATTCTGTTTGTTCGTGCTCTCGGTTAATTTATAAGTAAAATATTTTTTAATAATTTTTACATGTTTGTTTGCTTACAAAGAAAAATATTGTGCATAATAATAGAATATAAATTCTCATTTGGGCTCGGACCCGGGTCCCCTCGGACTAGTCCGGATCCAGCTTAACTCGAGACCAAAATAATAAAATATAAATCCTTACCTGGATTTGGACCCGGGTCACCTAACTCAGTTCTGATCCGGTCCAAGTCCAGCTTAACTCAGGACCAAAATAATCTTGTGGTCATGTTCCAGTAGGCCCACTAAGTACACATTACGTGAAGCGCAAGTCACAATTAAAGATCTCACTTGACAAATAACATGTGTAAATGGATGGGGAGGAGCACGCTCTTCAACTATCTTAAACTTGGATACATGTAACACATTTCGGGTGCCTCCTCCGCTCCCCGGACCGTTCCGGCCCTGATTGAAAGGTAGGAGCCCTGGAGTCTACTCTTGAACTATTTAGGAACATTGAACTATTTAGGAAGAAAGGGTTTTGGGGTTACTCACTTTTTCCGTACACACTTAAACACGTACATCCACAACCATTTTATATTTTGTCTACTTTATTTAAAAGCGAATGTTTACTCTCACACCGATGATGTCACGAAGCTCAGATTCCCCTCCGGTGTTATTTTACAAACATTGAACAACAGTTACACCGCAAGAAAGGTTCATGCGCGTCGTCAGAGTAACTAACTGTGGATTGGGGTTATCACATGTTGATTGTTTTATTAGAAATGATGAAGTCTTCTCTTCAATTCATTCGAGGAATGGACAAGAATTATTATGATAGACTATGATAATAAGGTGACAAAAATAATAAATAAATAGCTCAAAACCATAAGACGCGAGTCTGAAGTTCAAACTTTAGGCTTGAACTCAAATCAAGCAAAGCAACTCCCCTTTGACTGGCTACACTTTTTGTGCTCTCTCAAGTTCGTCTCTACTCCGTGTATGTATTGTGCTATTTCAGATTATTAGTTTTGTACTTCTGCAAACTGATAAGTCTACAATATTATTAAATTATTAAGACTATAATTTTGGAGGTAATTTCTTTACTTTAATTTGCCAACCCCTTTCAGTGAGGTTATGCTTTTCTATTTATAGGGGCCCAAAATGGGCTATTTATTACAAAGTGGGCTTCTTGGGCCAAATACAAGTTATTATGATCTAATTTCTTCTTGGGCTTCTTCTTTCTAGTCCAAGGTCCAACATTTGTCCCCCTCCCAGTTTTTGAGCAATATCTTTAGATTTGTACCTAATAGTCTTTTGGATTCCTGCAAGATTAATTAGTAGGTGATAATTGATGAAAAAATAAATGGGTAATGAGGGTGAAAATAAATGGATAAATAAATAAATAATAATGAAGGAGGTAAGAGTGTGATAGGGTGTAATGACAAGTTGACTTTGAAAATAAACTTTTATCTTTATTACATGTACATTTTACCATTCCCCAAAGTATATATAATTATATTTGTGTCTAACTGTCTCTTTTTTTGTTTTATTTTTGGCGACATCGATTAAGGGTGGCTCTTCGGCTTCCCGTTTCTCTTAACAAAAGCAGCAGCGGTTCCCCGGAATTTCACTATGTGCAAATTGAGTTTCTCCCTCCTGGAAGTTTTCTTTCCTCACTCTTTCTTATTTGCTATTATTCCTCGTGTCGTTGTATTGTCTTATACTAGTATATTGTCTTTGTACTGTTCTTGAACCTATGGATCAATCAAGCTCTTCATCATTGCCCGCTGAGTCTACCCGTGATCCTGGTAAGAGACCTTTAGATGAAGGGGATCAAGAATCTTCCCTTAACCTTAACCATTTAGATATTCCAGATTTAGAACAACGTGGTTCTTTCGATTTTCTTGATCACGACGACTTTTTGGGAGGTATACCTGTAGGGTCGTTGCCCTCCCCCCCTTTGAGTCCGCGAACAATAGAGAATAAGAATCGAATTGTTGAGGAAAGTCTTCGGTTGGGTATGAGTGAGTTTAGAGGGAAGTCTAGTTTGAATTATTTAGGTTACTATATTACCAAGGACCCACCGTTAGATAAGTTGAAGAAGTATGTGGATCTGTCGAATGGGTATCGGTATCGGGTGCCGACAGCTGATGAGAGAGTTTGGATGATGCCAGAATATGGGATGCACGGAATACCGATGATTATGTTTCACTTCGGCCTTCGGCTGCCTATGCATCCCTTTTTTTTAGCAATGTTCGAGGCGATTGGTTGCGGGGTGAGTCAACTAACACCGAATTCCATAGCGCATCTTAGTGGGTTCGTAGCTCTGTGTCGTGATAAGGGTCGGGTACCGTCTTTTAAACTCTTCTTCTCAATATATGCGGTTCGGTATCATGATGGTCAAGTTTACTTCGACTGTCCTTACAAGAGGGTTAAGATTGTTAGTGTTCGATCCTCGAACTCCGGATACCACTCGAGGTGGATGTATATTGGGGGGCCTGATTTAGAATTTGTGAAACCTTGTGGGAAGGTAAGTCAGTTGACAGTCGATTATCTGAATAATTTGGAAAAGTGTGACGATAGTAAGTTGAATGAATTTCAGGGGTTGGCATCAGTGTATAGCCATTTGCAACTAAAGGAATTAAGTTTTTTGGAAATGCATGATTGTAAGGGGTTTGCCCTCTCTTTTTTCCCCTTTCTTCTCCCCTTTTTTGTGTGGCTTTTGCTGTTTGTCAATTATCTCATTTTTTCCTCTTGTTAAATGGATAAGGCGATGATGTTGCTTGTTCAACGTGCCTCGAGGAAGGGAACTGAAGGGTCGCAGGCCGGTTCCTCGAGAGGTGCACCATCTGGAGCTAGTCACTCTGTCTCAATCGAACTTTTGGATGAGCAGGGGAATAAAGTGGTGGAGAAAGCCGAGAAAGTTGTTCAGGATGTGACGGCCTCAACCCCGGGGTCAGGAGTTGACGTCACTATACACAATTACCAAAAATATAAACAACATAATTATTATTAAAATATACTAACTTGACCCCAAACCAAGATCTAATTCGGGTTCAAGTATAATTCAGGTTCTCACTAATACAAACTCTTTATTCAACATCTAACACACACTAACTTTATTCAGCAACTCCTCTGACCTCATGGCCTGATACAAACTACCTCAGAGGAGCCGGGTCCAGTAGGGGCGGGAACATGGGTCAGTCTGACTGGTCTTCTAGGCATCTGCGAGATATACATAACAGTTTACAAGGGTGAGCATAATCGCTCAGCAGTACCAAAATATGAATAACAGAATAAAACAGTAATGTAACAATAATAGGGACAGAGCTGTAATCATGATATCAACATTTCATAATGAAAATCAGAGATAACTGGATATCACTAACTAGCATGCTTTGTTAAAACAACATAGTAGTGTGCTGTGTAATACCAGAGTCCAATTTTAGCATGCTAATCATTTTATAAAACCGCTGTATCAACTACTTATGCTCTTATGTAAATCACAAATCCCAATCAGATACATAGCGGATATGTGAAGACAGCTGATCAGGCTATCAACACCAGACGACTCTGACTGCCATCCCATTTACCTGTTCCGGAACTCAGAGACTAGCTAGATCTCTGACCTGCTGGACTAATCGGTTTTATAGTGCGCGCAACCGAATTAGCCTCTGACGCCACCTCAATAGGCCTACTCTGGCCCCAATGTATCCCATATCTGACCGTTTTATCCAGTTTTCAAAACACTTGTATCTATCTCATTTTCAAAATCAATTATTTAACCAGCACACATATAAAATCCAGTTCGCAATTCATTTCATTCGAGATAGGTACCTTTCGAAGTTACTTTTCCCCAAAACAATTTAAAAACAGTGATTTATAACTACAGGGGATACGTAACTTAAAACGTTTCTGTTCCATTACGAGAATAAAACATTTAGCTATTCATATGCACTGAACCATAAAAGAATGGTCAGGGGTACTTGTCTTGCAACACTTTACAAAACCCTAAGTAGCTTTCACGTTGACTTTGATCCTGGGACAACTCGATTGGGATCTACAATTACAGAATACCCTAATTAGTTATACCAACATGCTTGATATCCTCAGATTCTAACAACCCAATCCGATAATCCGACTCTTATTATTATTATACCCATAATCACGTATCCCGAACATAAATAGGGGTAACGCGTAGAACATAATTATGTATATTTACAATATATTTTTAGAAAATTTTGGCAGCATCTTATTTGTTTAGAGGACTACCCGTCGATTGCAATCGACGTCAACAACCAACAAATCACAAGTCTCGATATACCACCAATTTCACAATCACGCGATTATTATATACCATTCCAATATACGATTTATTTTTATATGATCATCACGGTCCATCGTTGACTCACCGAAGTTCATCATCAACGGCGGTAAAATTTTACGGGTACCTGATTAATTTCGGGTTTTCATCGCAAATTCTACCAATTATTTTAAAAACCATTTCCAACACGAATAATTAATATCACGAATATTAATCAATAATTCCCTGCAATAAAAGGAATTTAAAAATTAAAATTTGAAATAATCCAACCCAACAGAACATGAACAGCCCACAAAACCCAAACTGTAATATTCGGGATATATCGTGTAATTATTTTTGCTATTAAATAATTATTATATGTGTGTTCAGTATTTATTCTGTGAATTAATTATTAAGTGTTATCTGTGTGTGGATATTCAAAAATAATATTAATTGAGTATTTTAATTTTTATATGTCTAAAATAAAATATAGATAATTGTCATATCTTCCTAATTATTTTTATGTTGATTTATGAATATATAAGAATCATATGAAATTTATAAAATCTTTTTCCGGGTATTCAAAATCTATTTTATAAAAACGGGAACCAACCGACGTCACCCGTTGTTACGTTTTTGGAACCCGAAACTCTTCCGAGAACTCCTTCCTAACCGAATTGTAATATTCCGAGCATATTCCATGTTTCGACTTTTTCGATCCGGCGTACGGGTTGTCCTGCGCGGGTCCCGGCGCAACATTTTTGATACAATATTCGTTTCGGTAAATCAAGAAAACTCGTATTTTTGATAAACGGGAGCTTTTTATTAAATTATCACAATTATCACCTCGTAATACGTGTAACCAGACGTTGAGACCAAGACCGCAATACAAATTGTACTGATTTGGATAATTATCCCGAAAACCGATACCGTTTGGATCAGTTTTTATAAATAAACGTACCGTTTTATATCCGGAATGATCCAACGGGATACTAATTTTCCGTAATTATAAATAGCCTTTTCCCATATTTTATTTCGTATCAAAATCATTTGCAGATAGTAATTATATAATTTTCCAGAGAAAAACCCTAATTTCATAAACTGTTCTAAGAATCAAACAGCAAAACGAAGGCGTTACCGATCTCTGTTTTCAAAACTTGAGTAACCAAAATGAAGGATTTGAGTAGTACTATCAAATTCTGAGCTTCGTTTTACTGCAGAAATCAAGGTTATTTTTTTATATTTTTATTTAATTTCGAATTATTTTTATTAAAAATATGAAATTTTTGTTCAGATGATTGTTTGTATGATTTGATGAATGCATATTGTAGAGCTTGTTTTCCTGATGATTTTCATATGTCATACGTCTGATTTGGAGTTCAATAACATGCTCAAAAGTGGGTTTAATTCTCGAATTTTAAAATTAGGGTTTATAACCCGTATGAATGTTTTCAATTGAAATTTTGGGGTTTTTGATCTAGGGGTTATTAGTTGTTGATATATAGTGGGTTGTGTTCCTTATGAAATTTGCAATCGATTGGTATATAGCTCGTTAAAAGAGGATGTCTGAATCGAAGGGAGTTGTGTTTTTAAAATTTCCGATGTTCGCCGGAAACCGGCGATGTTCTTGGCCAATTTCCAGCCAAGTCTGGGGTTATTGATGTATTTTGATTGCAGATATAGATTCATGGTGATATGTAGTTTAATTCTGGAGCTTGTGGTGGTGTGACTGTACCTGGAACGCCTTCTCCGGCGAGACAGGAATTTTCCGGCGAAGTTCGACGGTGAACTTTGCCAAATTGCATTTCAGTCCCTGAAGTTTTGAAAACGAAACAGTTAGGTCCTTGAGGTTTCCAGAATTTGCAAAAATTGGATTCTTGTTTTAAAAATGTTCAAAAACCATATTTCCTATTTATTTTTATTATTAAAAATTCATTTTTAATTTCTGAAAATTCTAAAAATTATTATTTTAATTCCAAAAATTATTTTTAATTCAAAAAATAAATCTGAATTAATTAGTTAATTAATTTCAGTTAATTTTTAATTGATTAATTGGTCAATTAATTCGACAATTAATTGATTAATTGATTTAATTAATTATTAATTGATTTTAATTAGATTTAATTATTTAAAAATGATTTAAAAATTCCGAAAAATAGTTTCGAGTTTTAAAATATTATTCTAAATTAGTTTCAAGGCTCGATAATTATTATAAAAATGTTTTGAAGCCAGAATTGGCCAACCGAACCCTGTTTAATGCCCCGAAACTGATCCAATGACCCGTTTTAATTCCGAAAAATGTTTTAAAAATCATTTTAAATACCCGAGAACCTATTTATGACCCGAGACTTCTTTATAAATGATATATCATTGATTATGTGACGTGTTATGTGTTATATGTGACTTGTTGGTTGACCGTCGGTCTGTATATTCGATGTTTACTTATTTATTACGTAACTTTCAATCCGTTAATCGGATTTGGGTGAAACGAAGGGTAGATAGAAGTATGTGTTGAATAGAATCGTATGAGTTGAATATTGATAGATACTTATGATATGTGAGCAGAAGAGGCAAGACGTAGGAAAGGAAAATAGGTAGTTGAGGAGTAAGACGGTTTAGATTGGAAGCGAGTGCAGTGTAGTAAGCTAATACCAAGCAAGTGTTCTGAACTTTCTCGAGATATTATAGTGATTGATAGTCCTGTTTTATATTGCAAGTGCTTTGAAGCACTGAAACCTAACCATGAATTCAGTTATTGATCTTGAGCCGTAAACCTGATTCTTTCTAGACCGTTGATTGTTGTATACCCAATTATGAACCACAAATATACGATACTACTCTACAAATACATACAAACTAAATACCAAACACTGAATCGAATTACCTACATACTCAAACCATTGTACCTTATGCTTTGAAAGACCAAATCCTTGAAACTCTGAAATGTCATTTCCTTTGTTATCCAATTCTTTCCTTACCCAGCATCCAAGCTTTTAAATTACCTTATTGATCCTTACGAAGATTGAAACCCTTTCATTATTGAACACTCAATGTTGTTAATGATTCTGTTTATCGTTTATTATTGTTTATTCTGTTATTATGTTAGAATTGGATTGTTTTTATAAAATTGTGGACCAGATTCGTGGTCAGACCATATAATGGTCAAGTTAGGCCAATGTGTGCCTTGGATCCAGTAGTTAGAGCAGTGTTGTGTGCTTTGCTCGGGGTTAGTGCGTAACTGATGAGCAGCCTAACCTTGGTTTTTAAAATAAAAGTATAATATCCAATTCTAAATCATAATCCATTGTTCATTTGAAGTCATAACCATGTTCACCTGATGATCATTATTCTCAGTTTTGTCATTGTGACTTGCTGAGCTAGTTAGCTCATTTGTGCGATATTGTTTATGTTTTTTTTCCAGTTAAAAAGGAACCGGTTGGTACCGAGAATCCCCAGTCCAGCGCGAGAGCTAGGGTTTCAGGTTGATCGAGCTAAGCTAGTAGGCTTCTTTTGGGATAATTTGAGTTTGTAAAAGTTGTAATAATGTTTAACACTCAGTTATGAGTTTGGAATAGTTGGGATTTGAACATTTGTAATATAAGTAGATGTGTTTGGCTTGTGTGCATACTTTAACCTGTTGCGATCCATGGTAGTTGGTAAGTAGGGTCACTGAATATTATTACTATCTTTATTATTGTTATAAGCAGGTTATAAATAAGGTGTGCGTGTGGACCCCAAACTTCTGACCCGGGTTTGGAGGGCGCCACAAGTTTGGTATTAGAGCTACAGGTTATAAGTCACTAACACAAGCCTAGGATGACGGGAATGGGTAGAGGGTTAGGATTAGAAGTAAGGAATAGAAAGATAGAATGTTGAGAGGGTGAGTGTTACGGTATAACAGGTATTAGTATAATTCGTGTCGTGGTTCGAGATTCTCATATTGCGATATGCTTTCAGATAGCAGCGATGGTCGACTTTTTTTATCCCCGTATCAGCTGATCACTCAGAGCCTTCAGTTGGAGGACCATCTTCGGATCCACGTCCTGTTGTTCCACCAGTGTTGGCTATACTACCTTCACCTGTGTTGCAGCCCGTACCACTGCAGGCTATTCCACCTCCAGGCATGAGGCCACCTGTCAGAGGACCCCCACCTGCTGATTCAGGCTTTACTAGTCACTCAGTTACAGGTGTACCTTTCCAGTTCTCTTCCTATCATGTCCCATATCATCAGTTTGAGGCTTGCCTTATGGAGCAGCGATTCCTACAGGGTCAGATTTAGGAGTTACTACATATTATGCGTACCAGAGAGGTTGGGAGTGGTGAGAGGCGACTTAGAGAGAGGCTCTAGGCATTTCGTAGAGCAGCTGCAGTGAGGATTGCTGAGGCTACTTATGAGGACATCACTCTTGATTTCCTAGTGGAGTGGGCTAAGTGGGTTCTAGAGGAGCTTGAGGAGATTGGAGGTCCAGACTTGCCATGAGTTAGAGATTCAGAGATGCTGAGCAGTATCGTGATGATTATATAGTATGTACAGTATTGTGTAGTGTGTATCAGTAGACTTTTGAGGTGTATTTATAGACTAGCTATGCTGACTAGTGAGTAGGTTGTTGTACCCTTTTGCTTTTACTTCCGAAGCGTCTTTACGCTTGTACTACCTAAAACTTTTGATCTATATATATCAGTACCTTTTTCCTTTCCAGCACTGTCATTTACTTTATTGCACCTGTTTTACTTTACCTTATTTATTGCACCAGTTATACCCCTGTGATACCATGTACCCTGTTTTCATAACTGTTTATATCCTGTAAAGGAGCATGCAATTTACTTAGTTATAACTGTTTTAAAAAAAAGAGATATTTCTGTTTTACAAAACTTTTCTTTTCTACAAAGAATTTGGTTTAAAAGCTAAATAAGTTGTTTGATTCTAGAAGAAATACCCGCACCAACACCCAGAATGAAGAAACCAACAACAATAACAACCAAGATGATACAAATTCAAATGTGAACCCAGGACCCATGGACAATAGCCCAGATTCTCCAAATTTTGGCCAAACAAACAGTTCACCTGGCACAACAACAATAAAGACAGACCAATCCCCAGGTAACTTTCAAAATTTTTCAGGCAATAAACCCACCAGAATTCAAGGGTTCTTTAGAGCCGATTGAAGCAAATGTTTGGTTAAAGGAAATAGAGAAGGCATTTGCCTTAGTGAAAGTAAAGGAAGAACAGAAGGTTGAGTTTGCAAGTTACTATCTGAAGAATGAGGCCACCTATTGGTGGGAGATGGTGAAGACATTAGAAGGTACATATGTTATTACTTGGGAGCGATTTAAGGAATTGTTTTTAGAAAAGTATTTTCCTCAGTTTATTCAAGATCAGATGGAGCTGAAGTTTTTAGAATTATAGCAGGGGAATATGTCGGTGGCAGATTATGAGAGTAAGTTTGAAGAATTGTCAAGGTATGTGCCGTCGTATGTGGATATTGACAGGAAGAAGGCTAAAAGATTCCAGCAAGGTTTGAAACCATGGATCAGAGGGAAGGTAGCCATTTTTGAATTGGATACCTATGCAGGAGTGATACAGAAGGCTATGATCGCAGAGACAGAGAGTGAGATGTTCCAGAAGGAAAAAGGAAAGCAAGAAAAGGAAATTTGAAGGGAATGAAGGTCAGTCACAACCAGGGAAGTTTCCAAATTTTAAGGGCAAGTTTCAGCCAGGGAGAAATTTTAATTTCAAGAGATAAAATGCAGGCGACGGAAGCCAGGGCAACCGTCCAGTTAATGCGAATCAGCCAAATCAGTTGAGATTAACTTTTCCAGATTGTCAAGTATGTGGGAAGAAGCATGGGGGAGTTTGTAATAAGTTGAATGTAGTTTGTTTAAGTGCAATCAGAAAGGGCACTATTCAAGGGAGTGCCGAAATCAGCCAGCAAGAGAGTCAGCAAATAAGGATCAGCCTATGCGGAATCCAGCAGTGAAGGTTCCAGCCATTGGATTTACGTGCTTTAAATGTGGGAAACCAGGACATATAGCCAGGGATTGCAAGACACCAGCCCCAGTCAGTAATGCATTGAGGATTATGGGATCTACCCCAGCAGTGAATGAGACTTCAAGGGCTAGAGTTTTTGACATGTCTGTGAAGGATGCTATCCAGGATACGGATGTCGTGGCAGGTACGCTTAATGTGAATTCTTTATGTGCCAAAGTGTTAATAGATTTGGGAGCAACTCGATCATTTGTTTCACAAGATTTTGTTAGTAAGTTAAATTGTCCAGTTGAGTATTTAAATGAAATAATGACTGTGGAATTGGCAAATCAAGAACGAATATCTGTTAATCAAGTTTGTGGGAATTGTGAGATTGAGATTTCAAGTAGTAAGTTTTGTGTAGATTTGATACCATTTAAGTTAGGGGAATTTGACGTTATATTAGGGATGGATTGGTTATCTAAGCACGATGCTCAGATAGATTGTCGAAATAAGAAGGTAATGGTGAAGACGCCAGACGAAAGAATAATCACGTTCAAGGGTCAGAAACAAGTAAAGAAGTTCTTAACGATGATTCAAGCCAAGAAGTTATTACGACAAGGATGCGAGCATTTCGTAGCATATGTGATTGATAGAAGTCAGGAGCCAGCAAAACTTGAAGATATTCCAGTAGTGAATGAATTTCCAGATGTGTTTCCCGATGTGTTACCAAGACTTTCTCCAGATAGAGAAATTGAATTTGCGATCGACTTAGCACCAGGAACAGAACCAGTATCCAAGGCCCCGTACAGAATGGCGCCTGTTGAGATGAAAGAGCTAGCAAAGCAATTGCAGGAGTTGTTAGAGAAATGAGTAATCAGACCAAGTGTATTCACATTGGGAGCCCCGATATTATTTATCAAGAAGAAAGATGGAAGCATGAGACTGTGCATCGACTACAGGGAGCTCAATAAGCTTACAATCAAGAACAAGTATTTGTTACCTAGAATTGACGATTTGTTTGACCAATTGAAGGGAGCCAAGTACTTCTCCAAAATTGATTTAAGATCCGGATATCATCAACTGAAGATCAAGCCAGAAGATATATCAAAGACAGCTTTCCGAACGAGGTATGGACATTATGAATTCCTAGTAATGTCTTTTGGATTGACTAATGCCCCGGCAGAGTTTATGGATTTAATGAACAGAATTTTCAAGGAGTATTTGGACAAGTTCGTTATTGTGTTTATAGACGATATTTTAATTTATTCAAAGACGGAAGAGGATCATGAGGAACATTTGAGAACAGTTTTGGAGATTTTAAGGAAAAAGAAGTTATATGCTAAATTCTCGAAGTGTGAGTTTTGGTTACAGGAGGTTCATTTCTCAGGACACATAGTCAGTAACGAAGGGATCAAAGTGGACCCGGCAAAGATCGAAGCAATTACGAATTGGGAGAGACCGAGAACACCCACCGAGGTAAGAAGTTTCTTGGGATTGGCGGGATATTATCGTCGATTCGTCCAGAATTTCTCAAAGATTGCAACACCACTGACAAAGCTTACACGAAAGAATGAAAAGTTTATATGGAACGACAAGTGTGAGAGAAGTTTTCAGGAGTTGAAGCGAAGATTAATCACGGCACCTGTTTTGTCACTTCCAGACGATCAAGGGAATTTCATAATTTATAGCGATGCTTCTCACAAAGGATTAGGATGTGTTCTAATGCAGCACGATAAGGTGATTGTGTATGCGTCAAGGCAATTGAAACCACACGAACAGAAGTATCCTACTCGTGATTGGATTTAACAGCTATAGTTTTTGCTTTGAAGATTTGGAGACATTACCTTTATGGAGAGAAGTGTGAAATTTACACGGATCACAAAAGTTTGAAGTATATATTCACCCAGAAGGAACTTAATATGAGGCAAAGGAGATGGTTAGAATTGATCAAAGATTATGATTGCTCGATTAATTATCATCCCAGTAAAGCAAACATTGTAGCAGACGCGTTAAGTCGGAAAGAAAAGTTAAATGTGTTATCAGTACCTGAAGAGATATATAAGGAATTTCAGAAACTGGAATTGGAGATTAAAGTTTGCAGGCCTAATGAAGCAAAAGTGTACAATATGACTTTTCAGCCGGAGTTGCTGGAGAAAATAAAGAGGTGTCAGGAAGATGTAATGGATCAAGATATAAATCATTTGGTAGGTGAGGAATTGTGCACGCAGAAGGATAATCAAGGTATTCTTAGGTTTTCTTCAAGAATTTGGATTCCACCGGTGACGGAGCTGAAGAATGAAATTTTACAGAAAGCTCATAATTCAAGGTATTCAATCCATCCAGGAAGTACCAAGATGTACAGAGATTTAAAAGAGAATTGTTGGTGGCCAGATATGAAGAGGGAAATTATAGAATGGGTTAGCAGATGTTATACATGTCAAAGAGTTAAAGCCGAACATCAAAGACCAGGTAGATTGCTACAACCATTGAAGATTCCAGAGTGGAAGTGGGAACATATTGCCATGGATTTCATAGTTAGATTACCAAGGACAAGGGCTAATCATGATGCCATTTGGGTTATAGTGGATAAACTTACCAAGTCAGCTCATTTTCTGCCTATAAATGAAAGATTTTCACTCGACAAGTTGGTCCATATGTACCTGAAGGAAATTGTAGTTCGTCATGGAGTTCCTGTGTCTATCGTATCTGATCGAGACCCAAGGTTTAATTAAAGATTTCGGAAAAGTTTTCAAGAATGTTTGGGAACGAGATTAAATATGAGTACGGCTTATCACCCCCAGACAGACGGCCAAAGTGAAAGAACGATCCAGACAATCGAGGACATGTTGCATGTTTGTGCTATTGATTTCAAAGGAAGTTGGGACGAGCATTTACCTCTAGTAGAATTTGCTTATAACAACAGTTATCATGCTAGTATTGGAATGCCACCCTATGAAGCCCTTTATGGATGCAAATGTAGATCTCCAGTATATTGGGATGAAATAGGAGAACGCAAGATACTTGGACCTGAATTGGTGCAGCAGACAAAGGAAGTTGTTGAAATTATCCGGAAGAGATTAATAGCCGCACAAGATCATCAAAGGAAATATGCAGACCAGTCAAGGAAAGACATGAAATTTGAAGAAGGAAGCTTGGTATTATTGAAAGTATCACCGTGGAATGGACTAACGAGGTTTGGAAAGAAAGGGAAGCTGAGCCCAAGATATGTCGGACCTTTTGAGATTCTAAAGCGCGTTGGCAAAGTAGCTTACGAGTTGGCGTTACCACCGCATATGGAGCACATTCACAATGTTTTTCACGTATCTATGCTTAAGAAATATAATTCAGACTCCAGGCATGTAATAGAATATGAGCCAATAGAGCTTCAGGCCGATCTGTCGTATGTAGAGAGTCCAATAGAGATTCTAGAGGAAAGAGAGAAGATATTGAGGAATAAAGTGGTAAAGCTAGTAAGAGTGTTATGGAGAAGCCCAAAGGTTGAAGAGTCAACTTGGGAGTTAGAAAGTGATATGAGAGAAAAGTACCCTCATTTATTTTCTTAGGAGATTCTGAGGACAGAATCCTTTTAAAGGGGGAAGGATGTAATATCCGGGATATATCGTGTAATTATTTTTGTTATTAAATAATTATTATATGTGTGTTCAGTATTTATTCTGTGAATTAATTGTTAAGTGTTATCTGTGTGTGGATATTCAAAAATAATATTAATTGAGTATTTTAATTTTTATATGTCCAAAATAAAATATAGATAATTGTCATATCTTCCTAATTATTTTTATGTTAATTTATGAATTTATAAGAATCATATGAAATTTATAAAATCTTTTTCCGGGTATTCAAAATCTATTTTATAAAAACGAGAACCAACCGACGTCACCCGTTGTTACGTTTTTGGAATCCGAAACTCTTCCGAGAACTCCTTCCTAACCGAATTGTAATATTCCGAGCATATTTCATGTTTCGACTTTTTCGATCCGGCGTACGGTTTGTCCTGCACGGGTCCCGACGCAACATTTTTGATACAATATTCGTTTCTGTAAATCAATAAAACTCGTATTTTCAATAAACGGGAGTTTTTTATTAAACTATCACAATTATCACCTCGTAATACGTGTAACCAGGCACTGAGACCAAGACCGCAGTATAAATTGTATTGATTTGGATAATTATCCCGAAAACCGATACCGTTTGGATCAGTTTTTATAAATAAACGTATCGTTTTATATCCGGAATGATCCAACGGGATACTAATTTTCCGTAATTATAAATAGCCTTTTCCCATATTTTATTTCGTATCAAAATCATTTGCAGATAGTAATTATATAATTTTCCAGAGAAAAACCCTAATTTCATAAACTGTTCTAAGAATCAAACAGCAAAACGAAGGCGTTACCGATCTCTGTTTTCAAAGCTTGAGTAACCAAAACGAAGGATTTGAGGAGTACTATCAGATTCTGAGCTTCGTTTTATTGCAGAAATCAAGGTTATTTTTCTATACTTTTATTTAATTTCGAATTATTTTTATTAAAAATATGAATTTTTGTTCGGATGATTGTATGTATGATTTGATGATTGCATGTTGTAGAGCTTGTGTTCCTGATGATTTTCATATGTCATACGTCTGATTTGGAGTTCAATAACATGCTCAAAAGTGGGTTTATTCTCGAATTTTAAAATTAGGGTTTATAACCCGTATGAATGTTTTCAATTGAAATTTGGGTGTTTTTGATATAGGGGTTATTATCTGTTGATATATAGTGGGTTGTGTTCCTTATGAAATTTGCAATCGATTGGTATATAGCTCGTTAACAGAGGATGTCTGAATCGAAGGGAGTTGTGTTTTTAAAATTTCCGATGTTCGCCGGAAACCGGCGATGTTCTTGGCCAATTTCCGGCCAAGTCTGGGGTTATTGATGTATTTTGATTGCAGATATAGATTCATGGTGATATGTAGTTTAATTCTGGAGCTTGTGGTGGTGTGACTGTACCTGGAAGGCCTTTTCCGGCGAGACATGAATTTTCCGGCGAAGTTCGATGGTGAACTTTGCCAAATTGCATTTCAGTCCCTGAAGTTTTGAAAACGAAACAGTTAGGTCCCTGAGGTTTCCATAATTTGCAAAAATTGGATTCTTGTTTTAAAAATGTTCAAAAACCATATTTCCTATTTATTTTTATTATAAAAAATTCGTTTTTAGTTTCTGAAAATTCTCAAAATTATTATTTTAATTCCAAAAATTATTTTTAATTCAAAAAATAAATCTGAATTAATTAGTTAATTAATTTCAGTTAGTTTTTAATTGATTAATTGGTCAATTAATTCGACAATTAATTGATTAATTGATTTAATTAATTATTAATTGATTTTAATTAGATTTAATTATTTAAAAATGATTTAAAAATTCCGAAAAATAGTTTCGAGCTTTAAAATATTATTCTAAATTAGCTTCAAGGCTCGATAATTATTATAAAAATGTTTTGAAGCCAGAATTGGCCAACCGAACCCTGTTTAATGCCCCGAAATTGATCCAACGACCCGTTTTAATTCCGAAAAATGTTTTAAAAATCATTTTAAATACCCGAGAACCTATTTATGACCCGAGACTTCTTTATAAATGATATATCATTGATTATATGACGTGCTATGTGTTATATGTGACTTGTTGGTTGACTGTCGGTCTATATATTCGATGTTTACTTATTTATTACGTAACTTTCAATCCGTTAATCGGATTTGGGTGAAACGAAGGGTAGATAGAAGTGTGTGTTGAATAGAATCATATGAGTTGAATATTGATAGATACTTATGATATGTGAGCAGAAGAGGCAAGACGTAGGAAAGGAAAAGAGGTAGTTGAGGAGTAAGACGGTTGAGATTGGAAGCGAGTGCAGTGTAGTAAGCTAATACCAAGCAAGTGTTCTGAACTTTCTCGAGATATTATAGTGATTGATAGTTATTGCAAGTGTTTTGAAGCACTGAACCCTAACCATGAATTCAGTTATTGATCTTGAGCCGTAAACCTGATTCTTTCTAGACCATTGATTGTTGTATACCCAATTATGAACCACAAATACACGATACTACTCTACAAATACATACAAACTAAATACCAAACACTGAATCAAATTACCTACATACTCAAACCATTATACCTTATGCTTTGAAAGACCAAATCCTTGAAACTCTGAAATGTCATTTCCTTTGTTATCCAATTCTTTCCTTACCCAACATCCAAGCTTTGAAATTACCTTATTGATCCTTACGAAGATTGAAACCCTTTCATTATTGAACACTCAATGTTGTTAATGATTCTGTTTATCGTTTATTTTTGTTTATTCTGTTATTATGTTAGAATTGGATTGTTTTTATAAAATTGTGGACCAGATTCGTGGTCAGACCATATAATGGTCAAGTTAGGCCAATGTGTGCCTTGGATCCAATAGTTAGAGCAGTGCTGTGTACTTTGCTCGGGGTTAGTGCGTGACTGATCAGCAGCCTAACCTTGGTTTTTAAAATAAAAGTATAATATCCAATGCTAAATCATAATCCATTGTTCATTTGAAATCATAACCATGTTCACCTGATGATCATTATTCTCAGTTTTGTCATTGTGACTTGCTGAGCTAGTTAGCTCATTTGTGCGATATTGTTTATGTTCTTTTCCAGTTAAGAAGGAACCGGTTGGTACCGAGGATCCCCAGTCCAGCGCGAGAGCTAGGGGTTCAGGTTGATCGAGCTAAGCTAGTAGGCTTCTTTTGGGATAATTTGAGTTTGTAAAAGTTGTAATAATGTGTAATACTCAGTTATGAGTTTGGAATAGTTGGGATTTGAACATTTGTAATATAAGTAGATGTGTTTGGCTTGTGTGCATACTTTAACCTGTTGCGATCCATGGTAGTTGGTAAGTAGGGTCACTGCATATTATTACTATCTTTATTATTGTTATCAGCAGGTTATAAATAAGGTGTGTGTGTGGACCCCAAACTTCTGACCCGGGTTTGGAGGGCGCCACACAAACCACCAGCCCAACAGTCAACACAACCGTAAGGCCCAACAACAAAAACCAAGGCCCGAATGCACAGGCCCAACAGAGAAACCACAGAGCAGCAACCGCAGCACACACGGCCACGCGCCGCCCACATACACACACAACATAGCACACACAACACATCACATATGCACACACAGGGCACACACATGTATGTATATATATATGTATACAAACTGAGCAAAATTGAACCAAGCCAAACTGAAGAACAGCGGCGGCTCACCGGAAAAACAAGCCGGAAAGAATCAGTAAGAGGAACAAAGCCCAGGGAAGCAAAAGGAAGAAGATGATAGCCGAGAAAAGAAAGAGCCGAGCAAAACCAGAAGTATTCGACAGAGAACAGAGAGAATCGAGATATAGCCAAGAGAGACAAAGAGAAGTGATGTTTATCCCCCCCCCAAATTGATTACTCACCCTACTGAAATAACCAACACACGGAACGTGTCCAACTTCGTTGGATACGTGTCGTTTTATTTTCGTTTTAATTGACTGTAAGCCCGACACGCTGTTTTAATCTATTTTTAAGGTTACAATTCGTAAATAAGTATTAATCAGAACATCGCCAAAATAGGCTTAATATGATACAAATATCCCGAAGTTATTTAAATTATAAGTATCGAAATTTTAAAACAATTTTTAAGATACGCTTTATACGTAGCTTTTTAACGAATAACGAAACAACGCGCGGGTAAAACGATTCCTGAAAATTTCCAAAATAATTTTAAAATTCTCAGAATAATACGAACTTGATAAAATAAAATTTTCGTGAGTTTTAAAGAATTTCTGACTTAAATATGGATTTTTACAAATAAGCACACTCAGAAAATTATTTAAAAATAAATAATCAATGAAATATTGATTTCTCAATTTTATAAAGTCCTAAAAATAATTATTGAAATTATAAAATTAGAAAACCAATTTTAAAGACAATCCAAATATTTGTGGAATTAAAACTACAATAAGATCACTATCACAAGTCAAATAAAATCATATAACGCATTAGTAAATCACACAATTCAATCCCACATAACAACAATCATAAATAATTAAATAACAATCCATAACTGCAGCCAAAACCAATACACACATTTTAGTTATTTACCTAAACCTTTATTACACTTCCAAATATTAGGAATAAAATAAAATAAATAAAAAAAATACACGAGGCGTTATATCGTTTCCCCCTTAAAATAATTTTGTCCCCATAATCTGACTCAGCTAAACAAATGAGGATATTTATCAAGCATGTCTGACTCTAATTCCCAAATAGACTCTTCTACTCGAGGATTTCTCCACAAAACTTTTACTACAAGAATTGACTTATTCCTAAGGACTCGTTCCTTACGGTCTAGGATTTGGACCGGTTGCTCCATATAGGACAAATCTGGTTGAAGTTCAATCGATTCATATTCTATGACTTGATTCAAATTAGGGACATAGGGTTTCAACATAGATACGTGGAACACATTATGAATGTGCTGCCACTGCGGTGGTAACGCTATCTCATAAGCGACCTTTCCCACTCTCTTCAAAACCTCAAAGGGTCCTACAAATCTAGGGCTAAGTTTACCCTTCTGACCAAATCGTACTAACCCTTTCCAAGGTGACACCTTTAGTAACACTAGAGCTCCTATCTCGAAGTCCATATCTTTCCTATGTAAATCTGCATACTTTCTTTGTCTATCTTGGGCTGCTTCCAACCTTTTCTGAATCAACACTATGGCATCTCTGGTTTGCTGAACCAACTCAGGACCTAATACTTTCTTTTCTCCTACCTCATCTCAATACAACGGTGATCTACACCTACGCCCATACAAAGCTTCGTAAGGCGGCATCCCAATACTGGCATGATAACTGTTATTATATGGGAACTCAATCAAAGGTAGGTGCTCATCCCAATTACCTTTAAAATCCAGAACACAGACTCTCAACATATCCTCTATGGTCTGAATTGTTCTTTCACTTTGACAGTCCATCTGGGGATGATAAGCGGTGCTCATATTCAATTTCGTTCCTAGGCACTCTTGGAATTTAGTCCAGAACCTGGAATTAAATCTCGGGTCTCGATCCGACACTATAGAAACAGGCACTCCATGTTTGGTAACTATCTCATCCAAGTACAACTTAACTAACTTTTCCAACGAATATCTTTCATTGATCGGAAGGAAATGCGCTGACTTAGTCAACCTATCAATGATTACCCAAATAGCATCATGATTCGCTCTCGTCCTTGGCAATCCCACTACGAAATCCATAGCAATGTCTTCCCATTTCCATTGGGAAATCTCCAAAGGTTGTAACAATCCAATCGGTCGTTGATGCTCTGCTTTCACCGTTTGACACACATGACATCTACTTACCCAATTGGCAATATCCTTCTTCATTCCTGGCCACCAAAAAATTTTCTTCAGATCCTGGTACATCTTGGTACTACCAGGGTGGATAGAAAACCTAGAGTTATGTGCTTCCTGCAATACTTCATTCTTCAACTCCGTTACATTAGGAATCCAAACTCTGGACGAAAATCTATATAAACCTTGACTATCTTTTTGAGTACACAATTCTTCTCCCGTCAAAGTATCCAACTCTTGTTCCATAACTCCTTCTTGACATCTTCTAATCTTTTCCATCAATGCCGGCTGGAAAGTAACTTCATACAATTGCTCTTGGCTTTCGGCAGATACTCGAATCTCAATTTCCATTCTTTCTAAGTCTTGTGCTAATTCCTCCACAAACTTAACCATATTCGGTCTTTCTTTTCTACTCAAGGCATCAGCCACCACATTAGCTTTACCTGGGTGATAGTTAATCGAACAATCGTAGTCCTTAATCAACTCCAACCACCTTCTTTGTCTCATGTTTAGATCTTTCTGCGTGAATATGTACTTCAGGCTCTTATGATCTATGTAAATATCATATTTCTCTCCATACAAGTAGTGACACCATAACTTCAAAGCAAATATTATAGCCGCCAATTCAAGGTCATGAACTGGATATTTCTGCTCGTAAGGCTTTAACTGTGTGGAGGCATAAGCAATCACTTTGTCATGCTGTATTAACACACATCCCAATCCTTTCAAAGAAGCATCACTATAGATTACAAAGTTTCCCCTCTCATCTGGCAATGATAACACTGGAGCCGTCACTAGTCTTCGTTTTAACTCCTGGAAACTCTCTTCACATTTTTCCGTCCAAACGAACTTCTCATTCTCCCTGGTCAACTTAGTTAGTGGGGATGCAATCTTCGAGAAATCTTTCACAAACCTTCGATAATATCCTGCTAATCCAAGAAAACTTCTTATTTCCGTTGGTGTCTTTGGTTGCTCCCACTTTGATACGGCTTCGATCTTTACCGGGTCTACTTTGATACCTTCCTTACTCACCACATGTCCAAGAAACTGTACTTCCGTCAGCCAAAACTCACACTTAGAAAACTTAGCATACAATTGCTTTTCTCGTAACTTTTGAAGGGAAATCTGCAGATGCACTGCGTGATCTTCTGGATTCTTCGAATATATGAGGATGTCATCAATAAATACAATAACAAACTTATCCAAATACTCCTTGTATACCATATTCATCAAATCCATGAAAGCCGATGGCACATTCGTCAATCCAAACGACATCACTAGAAACTCGTAATGGCCATACCTTGTTCTGAATGCAGTCTTGGGGATATCTTCATGGTTTATCTTCAGTTGGTGGTAGCCAGATCTTAAGTCAATCTTTGAGAAGTAACATGCTCCCTTAAGCTGATCAAACAAATCATCGATTCGTGGCAAAGGATACTTATTCTTTATTGTCAACTTGTTTAGCTCTCTATAATCAATGCACAATCTCATGCTTCCATCCTTTTTCTTCATAAATAGCACTGGAGCACCCCACGGGTAAACACTGGGTCGAATAACTCCCTTATCCAATAATTCCTGAAGTTGCTTAGCCAATTCTTTCATTTCCATCGGGGCCATCCTGTATGAAGCCTTAGAAACAGGTTTAGCTGTAACACCCCCAAATCCGGGGTCGGGGATTCGGGTTGTCACGAGTTCCATTTCCCTTATCAATACTTAATCTTAATAGTCAACCAACTACTGCGTACTGTGACCCCACAATATACACACACACACCACAAGTTATAGTCTCAGAGATGAATACCAAACAATAACACAAGTCATTTTATTCCACAATTATAAGTCATTACACCTCAAAAGGGTTTCTGAATAAATTTACATATTCTTTGCCATTATTACAATTCATATTATACATAAGTCTGGTACATAAAAAGTTGAAAGCCTAGCCTATTGGTAGATCCTACCTCGGCTACAACGGCATCAACGCCTACAGGAAACTGCAGAACGTTTCCTAACCACTTGCGAATCGGGAGCTTGGTCCTGTTCATCTTTTCTATCTGTTGTTGTGTGATGAAAGAAGAAAGCAAGGGTGAGCAACAAGCTCACCGAAATAATATGTATAATAATTAACAATATATGAGCATTCTCATAGTACTCATGAAAGTCTTGGTCAAGAAGAAATGAACCAAGTTGATATCTTAACGCGACCAAGTCGCAAAATATTCAGTATATATATATATACATATATACTTTTCACAATCTTCGAAATCCTCTGACATGTATAATATACACAGAGTTCCAGTTTATAACTGTATAAAAAATATCGTTGCAAGGTGATCTCATATATCTAACCTTGTCTCAACATTTTTCCGAAAATCTTTGACATGCACAAGATAATCATTTACTAGATATAAGTTTAAAAGATGAAGTTACAAGATACTCCAATATACTTATATCTTTCCGAATACTACTTGAACTACCACCGTTCAAGTTATAATTAGTTTCAAAAGTTCATCACCCAGATGAGACTACAAGATAAGACTTGAATAGATTCAATCTTTGAAATATTATTGAATGAAATGAAGTTACGAGATACTTCATTAAGTCCCGATATATATCCATATATATATCTCTCATACATTTCCTGAAAACCTCTGTCATGTAAAGTATGAACAGAGTTGTAATATCCAATGAATTTGGAAAGGAGAATACCTTGGCATAAACCTGATATCTTGCTGATCAGGTAAAGATACCAATAAGTAACCTTTTCTACTGTAGATGGATGAATTCCTCGCCGGTCATCACCCAGGCCGCATTAGGACCTCGCGCTAGACCGTTACCCGGCCACTCACGCGTGGATAGACTGTCACCCAGCCTCTTACACCTTCATAGACCGTACCCCGGCTTGTCGCTTATGCCGACTCAATTAGATGGACTTACTTCCCGAACGTTGGGCAAGTAATCAAATTGTTTTCTCAAAAAGCAACCTCGTTGCGAATATAAAATACACCACAGAGCCGAATCCCCAAGATTTTTGAGCGAATATTCAAGTCTCCTTCGAAAGGAAGATCTTAAATCTGAAAACGAGTTTTGGGATCCGCTCTAACTTTTAAAATCATTTTGAAGACTCGAAAACATTTTTTAGAATGTTTGGAGTAAAGCTGATTTAATGAAATAAATCAGTCCCGATATATTAGAAAATATCTGAATATTATTATTTAAATAATATTCCCATAAGGATAATCCTTATAAAATAATTGAAGTAAAAGTTTTAAAACTTATACTTGAAATGAATAATAAATAACCAAAGATATACTTATACGAAAGTATGATCTTTATTTGAATAATCGAAAATAGGTTTGATTATCGAAACATTATTTTTTAATAAAATAAAGAATATTATTTAATAATTAAGCGGAGTCATAAGTCCTCGAATGAATATTCAAAATAATATTCATTAAATAAAATAAGCAGAGTCATACGTCCTCGAATGAATATTCAAAATAATATTCATTAAATAAAATAAGCGGAGTCATAAGTTCTCGAATGAATATTCAAAATAATATTCATTTAATAAAATAACGTTATCGAATAAACCTTATTCGATTAATAGTTTTGAAAACTATATCTATATATAAATATATATATATATATATATATTATACTCGGAAACATCGACTCCCGGTTTAGAAATATGTTCACCTTTGGGTCCCCTATACTAAGGGTATACGCAACTACTGCTTATCTCTAGAATAGGTATTATGCAACTATAAGCATTTGAATCAACAATTAGATATCAAGGTTACGAAACAAGCATGCATATATATACCATATCAACATGCTCCAATATATCGCAAGATTCGCTAATAACAATCATGCATTTATCACAAGATAATGCATATACATATATACATCACAACAACAGTATAACGGGTAGAAAACTTGTCTGAGTCTTCCCGGATAGACTTAAGCTTAGAGTGGGTCCGATAACCTATGAACAACAACATAAGTCGGAATTAAACCCCGGTCGCTTAAGAAACTAGACTTTAACCAATTGAACCCTAACGTTCGCTTATGGTCACTTCTACGCTTAATGAATCACATAAGTCATTTGAGTACCCTCGCCTCCACCATTTTTAATAAATTAACCATTAAGAATTTTTAGGCGATTCTTTCGCCAGTACTCTATCAACTGCCTAATCCACTTTACATAATTGTTTCATACTCTAATTAGTAATTTAAGGGCCTTAACCAAGGTTTCAAAGTAAGGCGAGGGGTAATGGTTCGTTCGTGAAACGTCGTTACTGAAAACGGTCGTTTCTCCTAAACTGTACATCGGATTCAAGCGAACCACATATCAAAATGAAGATTGAATCATAAACTATCTAATAATGGTAATGGTCAGTTCATGGTAGTTAGTGTTCGGGTGCAAAAGTCATGCACAAAATAGTCTAACGAAAATTGGGCATTACGACGGCTATACCTTAGCGATTCCCAAATTTTACCAAATCAATTCAATATCAAATCACCACCAATCAAAACCAAACCAACCACAACAATCCAAACATCAACCACAAACAAACCAACAAACTACTCCACCATTTTCTAAGTCAAAACATCCATGGATCATAATTTTAATACCAAGTATAATAACGGCTCAATAATTAACCACAATAACTTACATACATAACTAAACATGCTTAATCTCTCATTCACTAATTCAACCATTAAAACCTCCATTTACAATCCAAGC
The DNA here is from genome assembly GCF_009905375.1 of Apium graveolens. NCBI lineage: Eukaryota > Viridiplantae > Streptophyta > Magnoliopsida > Apiales > Apiaceae > Apium > Apium graveolens. The sequence continues at coordinate 293,867,010 of NC_133648.1, forward strand.
TCATACAAACTTATAACTTAAATCAAAGGGGAAAGCTTGGTTATACCTTCTTGGAGCTTCTTATTACCATCAAAGAGCCTTGAAATTCCTAAGAGAGCCCTGATCTAAGCTTAAACAACCTTGAACTTCCAAAAGAAATCAAGAAATCAAAGTTAGTTCTTGAAAGTTACTATTCATTACTATTCATCATCATCTTTGATGAATTAATTAGCTAAGAAAGACATGATTTTTGAAGCTCAAACTTCTAGGATAACTAAGTTGTAATATCAAGAAGCCATGGGAATTACCTTGGGAATTATGAATGAGCCAAGCTTGGACTTTGAATTTCTAAACCTCCATTTTTCATGAAAAAGTCGAAGCTACAAGGTGGGGAGAGAAGAAAGGAGTTGCTTGGTTGATTACTTGGTTAAAAATGTGATTAGAATACTTGGTGGAGGTTTAATCTTGGATAAATATCTTGATTAATTCTTGCATCACCATGCTTACCTCACCATCTAGCCACTTGTCTAATTCTTATGGTGTGATGATGTCATCTATTTTCTACTCCACTTGATTAATCTCCCTTGCTTCTTTTACAAGCTTGTTTCTTGACCGTTTATTTGTTTTACGGTTCGCTTAACTTTCGTTCTCGTTTATCGTTTGAGGGATCATACCCGGGATCTTATTACTTGGGTTCCCTTAACCTTTCTCAATACATTATATTCCTTTTATGATCCTCTCTTATAATCCTTGAATTTAAATCCTTTTAATCATGTTACCTTATACTCAATTCTTTCGGTATCTGGTGGATTTTCGGAAAAAATCAAAGTGTTCGGATTTGGATTCTGACAATCTTTACATACACTTATATACCACATAGAGTACTAATAATATCTCGGAAGATCAATAAAAGAACCCCTACATAGTGTGGTATGAAAAATTTTCTTATTCAGCATAATCAGCAAAAGCACTATTCATAAGGGTTTCAAAAATTCCAAAAATTGGGGTTATTACATTAGCTCCAGGTATCAAATCAATGGAAAACTCTATCTCACGATCAGGTGGCAATCCTGGTAATTCTTCTGGGAAAACGTCAGGGAATTCTCTTACTATAGGGATCTCATCCAAAATAGGGATCTCTTTCTTCGTATCCACCACATGAGCCAAGTACGCCTCACATCCTTGCCTCAATCTTTTTGCTTGCATCACTGAAAGGAACTTTCTATCTTGTCTCTGTCCTTGGTAGCTGATCCTTTTATTATCTGGGGTGTACATAACAACTCTCTTTTTCTTACAATCTATATTCGCCTTATGTAAAGATAACCAATCCATGCCTAAAATAACATCAAAGTCTCCCAACTCAAAGGGTATTAAGTCAACAGGGAACATGTACCCTGAAATCTCTAGGGAACAACTATGACAAAATTGTTTTACAGGTACTTTATCTTTATTAGCCACTTCTATGGTCAGAGGTTCGTCTAGGTCTTCTAACATCAATTGCATTTTATTCACACAATTCACAGATATAAAAGATTTGGACGCTCCCGAATCAAACAAAACGTTAACATATACGGAATTAAGAATAAGCGTACCTACAACCATATCGGAGTCATGAACTGGAGACTTCTGGGTCATCTTAAAAGTCCTAGCTCTAGCAATACTGGTTGTTGGTCCTTGGGACACACTCCTTCCGATATTACCTTGAGTCACTGACTTGCAATTCCTAGCTATGTGTCCCACTTTACCGCAACTAAAACAAGTAACTCCTTGAATCTCAGACTTACACTCTGTGGAATAGTGACCTTTCTGTCCACACTTAAAATAATTAACATTCTCTCGATACTGTCCACTGTGCTTTTTCCCACATGTCTTATAATTAGCCACTGGCTTACTCATCCTCGTCAGGGTAGAATTAACTGAAGTTGTACCAGGTTTAGCTTGGGGAAAATTCTGCCTTTTAAACTTCTTATTCTTATTCTTGCCAAACCAACGCTAGAACTTTCGACTTGCTATTCCTGATTTTGACTTAGCGGGTCCACTTTCAAATTTCCTCTTCTTCTCACCCTGCTCTTTTGCAGCTAACTTCTGATCACTCTCTATCACTAGGGCAGCCTGGACTACCGAAGTATAAGTCTTAAGCTGTAAGGCTACAACTCCACTCCTTATTTCTGGCTTCAACCCTTGTTGAAACCGCTTCACTCGTTGAGCTTCTGAACTCACATATTCCGGTGCTATACGGGCCAACTACATAAACTTCGCTTCATATTCCGTGACACTCCTATCTCCTTGTTTCAGTTCCCAAAATTCCATCTCCATTTGATTCTGGAGACAGTCCGGAAAGTATTTTTCCAAAAACAATTCTGTAAATCTGGCCCAGGGAACTGGACCTTCTCCTTCTAGGGCTCGCGTAGATTCCCACTAATAATTTGAATCATTTCTCAGAAAATAACTAGCATAATCAGTCTTTAAATCCTCACTCACCTTGGTGAGCGCAAACGCTTTTTCCATTTCCTTTAACCATATCCTGGAAGCAACATGATCTACCTCTCCTTTAAACTCTGGGGGCTTCACTGCTTGAAAAGACTTAAAACTAACACCTTGATTTGCCCCTCTCATCTCATGCTGCTGTTGGATTTGTAGTTGCTGCTGTTGGATTTGTTGTTGTTGCTGCTGTATGAGCTGCTGTTGCTGTTGTTGTTGCTGTTGCAATTGTTGCTGCTGCTGCTGGAATTGTTGTTGCTGTTGGGCCAGCTGTACAGTCTGCTGACGCAACAAGTTCATCAAGTCACTCATGGAAGGATCCCCAGCAGATCCGTTATTGGGCTGAGAATTTCTCCTTAGTGGTATCTCCTGAAACATAACAGTCATATATAAGAAAATGGATTGCTCCAGCAGTTTATATTTATGCATCAGGAGAGCATTGCCACAAAGACAATATTCTCATCCCCAGTTTAATTGGATCTGTCCTGAGTGAATGATTATAATCTAAAAATCCCAGCAACAGAAACAACAATAATAATAACAACAATAATAGCAACGCACAATATCTAAAAACTGAACAATAAGATAAAGCAGCTGAAATACAGTAACCAACAGAATCCAACTAGTACAACTGAAAATCCAACTGAAAAGAACCATCCGAATACACACCAAAATTGGCTGTCATAGCAACCTCACTTACTATAAACTATCACAACATAATGTACATATACAAGATAGACAACTATAGAACTCCTAGAGATCAACTCTGAGCTCTGCATTCCTCTACTGCAACTCTGTCTAGCCACTACCACTGCCACCAATGGAACCTAGCTCAAACACTAGCCAGTTCACTAGGTCCTGATACTGCACATCTCTGAACTCTGAACTAATGAAACGGTCAACAGATCTAGCCCTCTCTACAGCCATCTGGGTCAATGCTCTCACACGGGCTCGCACCTCAGGGGAAGGGGCAGGGATGCCCTGGAAAGGTGCAACAGGTACCTGATCAAACTAAGCAGCAAACTCCGGACTCTGATCTCTGATAAAAGAAGTATCCACCGCCCTATGAACATGATAAGGGATCGGTGAAGAAGTACCACTAGGGGCCACAGGAGGTACTGGAGGTCTCATCATGGAAGAACTGGGACCGCAACCGGGAGGGAAATCCCTGACAACAGATACAAACCTACGTACCCAACGGGGACGAGGACCAGATCCAGGGATGTCTCGAGGCACAAAGGAAGGGACTGGTGGAGGAGGCATAGGGGTCTCCTCGGTAATAGCATCAGGGGGTCTCTCGGAATCTGAGCTATCCGAATCAGAGGGATTCTCCCGAGATGGAGAACTCGAAATCACAATAGGCCACTGTCAACATAATAGATATACAGGCAAGACACAACCAGGTCAAGGCAATTCTATCAAACATTTAATAGATGCCAGGGTAACGCCGTCGGAACCCTCGACTGACTCTAAAGGTTTGCTCCTCTATATGAGTTGCTGACTCACACCTAAATACTCACATTATCACCTACTTGACACAATCCTTAACCTGAATCAGGGACTTGAACCTGTAGCTCTGATACCAACTGTGACGGCCTCAACCACGGGGTCAGGAGTTGACGTCACTATACACAATTACCAAAAATATAAACAACATAATTATTATTAAAATATACTAACTTGACCCCAAACCAAGATCTAATCCAGGTTCAAGTATAATTCAGGTTCTCATTAATACAAACTCTTTATTCAACATCTAACACACACTAACTTTATTCAGCAACTCCTCAGACCTCATGGCCTGATACAGACTACCTCAGAGGAGCCGGGTCCAGTAGGGGCGGGAACATGGGTCGGTCTGACTGGTCTTCTAGGCATCTGCGAGATATACATAACATTTTACAAGGGTGAGCATAATCGTTCAGCAGTACCAAAATATGAATAACAGAATAAAACAGTAATGTAACAATAATAGGAACAGAGCTGTAATCATGATATCAGCATTTCATAATGAAAATCAGAGATAACTGGATATCACTAACTAGCATGCTTTGTTAAAACAACATAGTAGTGTGCTGTGTAATACCAGAGTCCAATTCTAGCATGCTAATCATTTTATAAAACCGATGTATCAACTACTTATGCTCTTATGTAAATCACAAATCCCAATCAGATACATAGCAGATATGTGAACACAGCTGATCAGGCTATCAACACCAGACGGCTCTAACTGCCATCTCATTTACCTGTTTCGGAACTCAGAGACTAGCTAGGTCTCTGACCTGCTGGACTAATCGGTTTTATAGTGCGCGCAACCGAATTAGCCTCTTACGCCACCTCAATAGGCCTACTCTGGCCCCAATGTATCCCATATCTGACCGTTTTATCCAGTTTTCAAAACACTTGTACCTATCTCATTTTCAAAATCACTTATTTAACCAACACACATATAAAATCCAGTTCGCAATTCATTTCATTCGAGATAGTACCTTTCAAAGTTACTTTTCCCCAAAACAATTTAAAAACAGTGATTTATAACTACAGGGGATACGTAACTTAAAACGTTTCTGTTCCATTACGAGAATAAAACATTTAACTATTCATATGCACTGAACCATAAAAGAATGGTCCGGGGTACTTGCCTTGCAACGCTTTACAAAACCCTAAGTAGCTTTCACGTTGACTTTGATCCCGGGACAACTCGATTGGGATCTACAATTACAGAATACCCTAATTAGTTATACCAACATGCTTGATATCCTCAGATTCTAACAACCCAATCCGATAATCTGACTCGTATTATTATTATACCCATAATCACGTAATCACATATCCCGAACATAAATAGGGGTAACGCGTAGAACATAATTATGTATATTTACAATATATTTTTAGAAAATTTTGGCAGCATCTTATTTGTTTAGAGGACTACCCGTCGATTGCAATCGACGTCAACAACCAACAAATCACAAGTCTCGATATACCACCAATTTCACAATCACGCGATTATTATATACAATTCCAATATACGATTTATTTTTATTTATTTATTTATTAAGATTAGGACTCAGATAATGATCATCACGGTCCACCGTTGACTCACCGAAGTTCATCATCAACGACGGTAAAATTTTACGGGTACCCGATTAATTTTGGGTTTCCATCGCAAATTTTACCAATTATTTTAAAAACCATTTCCAACACGAATAATTAATATCACGAATATTAATCAATAATTCCCTGCAATAAAAGGAATTTAAAAATTAAAATTTGCAATAATCCAACCCAACAGAACATGAACAGCCCACAAAACCCAAACCACCAGCCCAACAGTCAACACAACCGAAAGGCCCAACAACAAAAACCAAGGCCCGAATGCACAGGCCCAACAGAGAAACCACAGAGCAGCAACCGCAGCATACACGGCCACGCGCCGCCCACACACACACAGCACAACACACACAACACAACACATATGCACACACAGGGCACACACATGTATGTATATATATGTATACCAACTGAGCAAAATTGAACCAAGCCAAACTGAAGAACAGCGGCGGCTCACCGGAAAAACAAGCCGGAAAGAAACAGTAAGAGGAACGAAGCCCAGGGAAGCAAAAGGAAGAAGATGATAGCCGAGAAAAGAAAGAGCCGAGCAAAACCAGAAGTATTCGAGAGAGAACAGAGAGAATCGAGATACAGCCAAGAGAGACAAAGAGAAGTGATGTTTATCCCCCCCCAAATTGATTACTCACCCAAGAGAAATAACCAACACACGGCACGTGTCCAACTTCGTTGGATACATGTCATTTTATTTTCGTTTTAACTGACTGCAAGCCCGACACGCTGTTTTAATCTATTTTTAAGGGTACAATTCGTAAATAAGTATTAATCAGAACATTGCCAAAATAGGCTTAATATGATACAAATATCCCGAAGTTATTTAAGTCATAAGTTTCAAAATTTTAAAATAATTTTTAAGATACGCTTTATACCCGCTTTTTAACGAATAACGAAACAACGCGCGGGTAAAACGATTCCCGAAAATTTCCAAAATAATTTTAAAATTCTCAGAATAATACGAACTTGATAAAATAAAATTTTCGTGACTTTTAAAGAATTTCTGAATTAAATATGGATTTTTACAAATAAGCACACTCCGAAAATTATTTAAAAATAAATAATCAATGAAATATTGATTTCTCAATTTTATAAAGTCCTAAAAATAATTATTGAAATTATAAAATTAGAAAACCAATTTTAAAGACAATCCAAATATTTATGGAATTAAAACTACAATAAAATCACTATCACAAGTCAAATAAAATCATATAACTCATTAGTAAATCACACAATTCCATCCCACATAACAACAATCATAAATAATTAAATAACAATCCATAACTGCTGCCAAAACCAATACACACATTTTATATATTTACCTAAACCTTTATTACAGTTCCAAATATTAGGAATAAAATAAAATAAATAAATGAATACATGAGTCGTTATACAGGATGTTGAGGTTGTTGATGTGAACCCCCGTAAGAGGAACCGTCATGAGATGGAGGAGGAAAGCGTCGAGGGAGATAATGTTGCTGAGAATACTGTGATAGGTGAGTGAGTTAACAAGACCATAACCTTTATCGGGAATCGAGCATTGATGACAAATACAATTGACCCTCGGGCGAGGAGGGAAGTGATGAGGTTAGAGATTCAGCCGACGGAATGTTGGACTGGGGGTTCCACTGTTCCCATGCGGGCTTTTAAGATGTTTCAGCTTCCTCGGGACTTCGTCGCTTATACCGGTCGCCGTCGTGATGATCTTGCCGATAGGTGCAAGATTCGAATTGGACAGGTATGTATATTATATGTTTTTGTGCTATTATCTTTGTTTTCTCTTTACTTAGACTCTGATATTTTTTATTTTCCTTTTGCAGTTTTTATCTGATTTTATGCATATTTTGGAAGAATATAAGTCTGATGATGGTAGTGAACTTCGAAGTAAGCTGGAAGCCGAGGTGTCGACACTTAGAGAGGAGAAGAAGAGGTTGGGGGTCAGTCGCTTGGAGTTGGAGAAAAGGGCGAGTGACTTATCTATGGCGAACACGACTTTGTCAAAGCGCATTGTGGATCTCAAGTCGGTGGAGAAGTCATCGAGCAAAAGGGTATCTGAGCTCGAGGGTAGGCTTCGTGATGTTGAGTCGAAACGTGATGGATTGAAGGATAGGTGTGAGGGCTTAGATCGACAAGTTGATGGGATGGATCAGTCCAATAAGTTGATTATGGAGGAAAATGCTACGCTCAAGGCTGATGTTCAGAAGGGAGTAGAGGATATCGCTAATGCCCTCGGGGATGGCTACGGGCGTTGCGTCGTCCGGATGCAGAGCGCTGGGTTTGACACATCAGGGCACACCTTCGAGGATTATATTCGCGACCTTGCTGCCTCGCAGGCTGGAAATCCAGCTGGTGATTCTTGAAGGCGGGGGATGCCCCGCGATTGATGTAACCTTTTAAGTTCTATTTACTGACTTTGGGTTCTTCTGTTATTGATCTTTAGACTTATGATATTCCTTTTTAATCATGGTTGGTGGGTTTTATGTTTTAATGGATGGTATTCCGTGTGTTGTGCTCAAGGAGATCTTTATGCCTCAGATGCTTAAAATGTTTGTTTGACTTGCGTTCATTTTTAAGCTGTTTCTGTTGTGTTATAACTTTTCCTGTAGTTAAAAAGTTCGTTTTCCAAAAATATATTGTGTCATGGTATCCTTGTTTAAACCAATCGTGTTATTTTTACGTGTTTAGGGAGTGTTACTTTTCCTTTCATAGATAAGCGTAGGCTTTTCATAAATGTTAGTTTGAGGAACTTGAGTTGTGATAGTTAAATTGCACCTAATTCGCAATCATCAAGAATATTTGTTTCCCTTGGTATTTGTTATAACACTGTGTTTTCCGTGTGGTCGAATTTATTAAAGATAGAATAGAGAGATGACTCCACTTGATGTTTTTCAAATAACTTAGAAATTTTCATTATCATAACTTAAATATCCCTCGATGAGGATCTCATAACGACCCTCATTGCATCGAGGGTTGGTTTTTGGTATGGTAGTTGTAGCCTTAAGTTTTAAACATTACACATAAAAGCTAATCATTGATAAAATTTCTTGAGGTGAATGCCATTCCATGCGTTTTTGATTGGCTGACCATCGAGATGTGAGAGCCCGTAAGTTCCTGCACTGACCACTTTCAACACTCGATAAGGGCCTTCCCATGTTGGCTTAAACTTTCCTGAAATGGTGGGCTGTGATAACGCAGAGTCTCGAAGGACGAGGTCTCCAACCTCGAAGCGCTTGTTTTTGACATTTTTGTTGAAGTATTTTGCGGTCTTTTCATGCTGCGCAATCATGCGCAGTCGAGATTCCTCTCTTGTTTCCTCAAGTAAGTCATTGTGAAAGCATAAGCCTTCGATCTTGAGGGAGGGATCGAAGACCTCGATCTATGGGGAGATCAGGCTAACCTCGACCGGTAGAACAACATCGACACCATATGCGAGGCGGAAAGGTGTTTCCCCTGTTGCGCTTCGGGAAGTTGTCCTGTAGGACCACAACACATTTGGGATTTCATCGACCCAACATCGGGGAATTTCTTCTATTCTTTTCTGTTAGGTCACACACACTGTAGAGGGGGTGAATACAGTGTAAAATACAATCAAATCGAACTTTAATATCTTAAGTAACAGAAAATAAACTTTATTGAAACAATAAACTATGTTACAGTATGGAACTGTTACCTCTCAGTGATGAACAAATATCACGAGAGCTGCTAGGGTTATAATGAATAATCTTCTCGAATATGATAACACTTATAGTGTAAACCCTATGTCTGTGTTTATATACTACACAGTTACAAGATAATCGCTAATTGATATGGAATATAATTCTGCTTCCTAAAATATATCAATCAGATTTCTTTTCTTCCAAGTATTCCATTCTTCACGGAACTCCTTCTTCATGCATATCTCTTCTTATGTTTATCTCGATCTTCTTTCCTTTAATCAGCTACTGTCCTTATCTGATCGTCCTTCAGCACTTAAGTTCTGATATCCAACTTCTGATGATTATCTCCTGATAATATAAGTACTGATATCCTTAAGTCCTGACTTCCAGTATAAGTACTGATTCCCAGTTAAGTACTGATTTGTCCTGTTAAGTAAGATCTGAAAACTAAACATAAATCATATCAGCCATGACATTATCAAATATATCTAACAATCTCCCTCAACTTGTAAATTAGCATAATATACAAGTTTAACAGATATTTGATGATATCAAAAACATTAAGTACAAATGCATGAGAATTAGACTAGATAACTACAACTTACAGTCCTTAAAGCTTTAGCAATATTTAACTTCTGATAACAACTTCAGTCTGTACAAATATCAGAATTTAAGCAGTTGTAGATCTTTGACTTGGCTTCATCTTATGATCTCTCTGATGTCAGGAGTTGTTCTGAGATAGTTCTTCAACAAACATCTCTTAGCATATCTAAGTTCATCAATCATCCTCCTTTTAGCATCTTTAAGCTCTGCATTATCTTCACCGATTTGAAAGATTGCAGCCCTGAGATCATTAATCTTTGCTTTTCTTATATCCTGATCCAGTCTGATCAAATAAGCTTTATCAGACTCAAGATTGAATTCCACAGCCCTGTACCCTAGAAAGGTAGTTATAATTTTAGCAGTGTTGGGCTTCATTTCAACTATATCACCCTTGTGATCTCTGTACTTTGGAACATATGTGCTGTCAGACTTAACATAATAAAGCCTTTTCTGTCTCTGAATCCGATCCTTCAAATAGTTTGCAACAGTTCCTGTCAATCTGTCATCCACTTGAAGTAAGAATAGTACATGCTCCAATTCTTCAAAATACTTCAATGGAATGGCATTTTTCCTTATATGATAAACCCTACCATCTGTCATGAAGTACAACAAGATATGTTCTTTCAAGTAGGTATGGTAAACCATTTGTACATATTCCAGTTGATTCAATCTCTCAGGAGTTGCTCCAATACCTGGTTCACTCAAGGAAGTTGGATCATTGGTAGTGTTATGTATTCTTCTTTCATCAGCACTTCCCAATCCAGTTTTATCTCTTGCTTCCTTTCCAGTAACTACTCTTGCTTCAAAACCACTTGCAGCAGTCTTCAAAGGTTGAGTCTGTTTTGCTTTAGTGAATCCTGGTAGGAGTGTCTTTGATCTATCTTCTGATAACAAGTTAACTTGAGCTGTGTCAGAGGTTACTTGCTTCTTTTAAATATCAGAACTTACAGTATCTTGACTCTGAACAACTTGAGCCATGTCAGAGGTTGTTTTAAGAACTTTTCTTGAAGTTAGAGCAAGATCATCATTTTCATCAGTGATTTCTTCACTCTCAGGAGGCACATAAACCTTGATAGGTTCACCAACCTTTTCTTTACCCTTGGATCTTGGATCTATCTACGGTTGTGATTTGGCCAATGTTGCTTCATCATTTGTCCTTTCTTTTATCACAGTACCTTTGAGTTTTGGAAGTGTCTTTTTACCAGAAGCTTCAGATTTAGATATGACTTTCTCTGATTTAAGTCTGGCTTCTTCTTCCATTAAACTCTCCAAGTCCATTCCTGGATTTTCCTGAAGAAATAACTGTCTTGACATTTCTTCATCAAGATCTAAAAGTTCATCAGAACTTATCCTTTTACCAGTAGCAGAACTAATTCTTTTCCCAGTATCAGAACTTGTCTTATGACTTGTGATTTCACCTTTTCTTGATGTGAAACCTCTAACTTGACTATGACCTCTACCCATTCCAGAGCGTCCTTGATCATCCTTTTCATTATCCTTCCCTTTTAGTGTCTTGTCAGTCTTGCATTTGGACTTAATTACTTTCTCCCCCTTTTTGGCATCAGCAGGTAGTAGAAGAGAGACAAGCAATTCCACTGAGGCTTGGATTTCATTAAGTTGTGATTGCTGAGAAGCTTGATTTTTCAGAATATCATCAATCTGAGCTTGTTGATTATCTTGAGTCTTCTCAATATAAGCAATCCTGTCAAAGGTAGGTTGGAAGAACTTTTTCTTATCAATCTTTTGAACTTGGTCCTGTTTGATAAATTTTTCCTGAATCTTGTGTAGCTCTGCATGAGTAGTTGAATAAAGACCTTGTAGATGTTTAGTACTCAATGCAGTGACTCTAAGCTGGGTTTTGAAATCATCAGAATTTAACATTTCATCAGCTTTAGTCAAGTGCTCAGCAAGATGCTTTGCAGTTGGAACACAAGAAACTGAGTTCCATTCCCTAGTCCACTCCTGTCCTGCAGGAGTTTCACTCCAAGGTACTGGTGCTTCTCTGGTAACAAACTTCTTAATAAGTTCAGACTTAAGAGTAGTTTGTTGAGGAGCATGTCCTGAAGGACCTGCTTCATCAGCATCTGCATTTGGAGCAGCATCACCAGTATCTCCAGCATTTGCAGCATCAGAACTTACAGAATCAGTATCTTCTGATAAAACAACAGTGTGAGTAGCAATGGAGGCTTCAGCATCCTCTAATTGCTGATCTGGTTCAAAGTTCTGATCAACAGCCATATCCTGATGCTCACCTATATTCTGATCATCAGCATTTAGATGCAGAGAAAGTGTAGTAGATAACTCTGGAGTTTGAACAGCATCAGTAACAGGTGTTGTTGATGCATTATTTGCTGTTGGAGCTTCTAACAGACTTACTTCAGGCACAACCAAGTTTTGAACATCAATAGCAGCACTTGTGCCTGGATCAACAGGAGATACAAATGGTGTGTTGGCCTTTTCAGAGACAGCTTCCTGAGATGGAGTTGATGGAGAAGAAGTGACTTTAGCAAATTCCTTTTCTTGTGAGATTAGAGATTCCTGACCCCCTTCCTTAGCTGCTTCCTCTTCATCATCTGAAACTGGCCTATTTGCCCTCTATTTCTTGTATCTCTTTGTAGATTTGGATTCCTTGGGAGTTTCAGGAACTGTCATTCTTCTAAGACTCTTGAGAAGCCTAGATCCCCCAATTCCAGAATCCTTCTGAGAAGTCTCTTTCTCAGCTTCATCAATAACAGGTTCTGAAGAAGGAACCTGTTCCTCAGTATCAGATTCATCTCTCAAGGCAATCCTCCTTCTCTTTTGAGGTGTTTGAGGAACAGTCTTTGTCCTCGTAGGTTTGGAAGATGAAGGATTCACAGTAGGTGCTGAGAAATGAGGTTCTGATGGTTGAACATCAGGATAAAGTGCAGTGTACTTAACAGGGTCATAGGTGATTAAGGCTTGTTTGACAGATAAAGGTATTAAGAGGGGTCTTAACACAGCCTTCTTATTATCAGTAGATAATAAATCAGTGAAAGCTCTTTTAGCTATTCTGAAGGATGGAATTAAATCACCAAAACTTTGGGGCTGATTACAACAGAACCTATGAATAAGCTGACAAAATTTGGCAAAATATACAGTATTTCGATCTTCTGTCATCCTATCCCCAATAAAACCTAAGACAACACTTGCATAATCAAAATCAGTTTGATTTATAAGAGCATACCCGATTTGCTGGCTGAATATTGGAATTGCATCGAAATTTGAGCATTTGTTGGCAAAAGCCTTGGTAATGCAGTCAAAGAAGAAACTCCATTCCCTCCTTATGAAAGATCTCTTCAACTTGCCAAGCTTTGCCAATGTTCCCTCATATCCTAGACTGGCCATCATGTTCTGAAGAACTGGTTCGTCAACAGTAGAATAAACACAGTTCTCAGGTAGCTGCAGTGCTTGTCGAACCGTAGACAAAATCACAACATACTCATTTTCCCCTGATGAAAAGATAATACTCGGGGACCCTTGAGCACCACCATCATCATATACTCCACTCCTCCAGAACTCCAGTACTTGAACTCCAGAGACTGATTCAGGCTCAGTTAGAGCGTACCCAATATCAGAACTAGTGAGAAAATCCTGAATGAAATGAAGTTCAGAGGGTGCCTCTGACGTGTTAAGTATAGCAGAGAAGTTATTAGGAACAAACTTTGCTTCATGGAAGATTATGTCCTTGGGTGCCATTGAAATTTGAGAGAAATACGGTTGCCTGTATTGTGTTTGAGAAAATGTCTATATGAAAAATCGTCAGTAGATGAGAAAGGATAAAAGTAAAGAGAGAGAGATAAAAGAGAAAAGTAAATAAAAGATTTGACAATATTTTCTCTCTGTTACTTATACACAAAAAGTAACCGTTGGGACACCTGGCAGACATGCATTTAAAAGTAGTGGAGCATACCTTGACAACTGTCATACATAGATAAGGCAAGAAGTAATGGGCACGGTAAATAAGCAATAATTACCACCCACTTGCAATTTTTCAAGGAAAAACCGTTCCACTTATCCAGATATTCCATTAATCAAGGTGAATCAGTTTTAATGCAAAATTGAAACTGTTCCCACTTATTCAAATTATTTTTCACTGCAACATTAATATTCTAAAAATAAATCAAGTGAAAATGACCAAGATAAATCAGATGAGTAGGTACTGATAAAGGAAAATCAGAACTTAAATTAACACAGTATTTATATGGTCATCAGAATATGAATATGTAACAGGATTTAACAATGCATTAAAATATCTCAGAGACAAAATCTTGAAACAAAAATAAATTTCATTAATATATCAAGAGAATACATTCATGAAATTGAAATTACATCAGTACTTGTACAAGATTTTCCTAAGCTGCTAAACCTAACATCAACAGCCTTAGTCCTAGCTCAAGAAGCAGGGCAAGGCTGGTGATGAAGAAAAACAGGAAGAAGAAAAACAGGAAGAAGAAAATAAATCATTTCTTCTTCCTACTCTCGACAAACAGAATGGCGAGTCGAATGATTCGCTCTTGCTGGTGGAGAGCTTCCAGCCTTTCCTCCTCCAATCGCTCCAGATGGCGATGGTAATCCATATAGAAGAACAGGAGGTGGGTGAGTACCTCCTGTGGGACAGAGTCCCATATCTCATCAGGAATGGCAGTGACGTGCCATTCCTGCTGCCAATCGTCACAGCTTAGCTCCATATTGAAGGTTTCGTAGTTCAAAAACATGTTGTATCTGACCATGGTGTTTTTGATAGAAAAAGTATGAAGGTAAGTTTGTGAGAAAAGATTTGATGGGAAGGCTGATGTGAAGTGGTTGCTTATATAGGCAGGAGAATGCCAGGAGACGCAAAGAAATTTAATGTTGACAGGTAGAATTCGTCTCCCCAGACTTGGAAAAAGAAAAACATTCATTGGAAAAAAAAACATGGTTTAATGCGCACAAGAAGCAAGTAAAAGTTGACTGTTCAAGTACGAGTACCACTAACCCTAACCATAGTGACTATTAATCTTCCACTTCAACATATTCCAGTCTGAACCGAGACTGTTATCAAATTTTATCCACAGATAAGTCAAGTAAAGAATTAGACTGTAATATCAGAACTTAGACTTATATCAGAACTTAATAGTCATCAGAACATAATTTCTTAACTCGAAAAAGGAATGCCTATTTAGTAAGTCCTCATACAAGTTCTGATTTATGTTCTTCAGAACTTAATCATCAGAACATGCACCCAAAACTTGTCCTCAAAATTTGTGCAATGTGACACAATGACTGTTCCTCTAAAACAACATAGATCACCACAGTAATTTTCTTCATTCATATGAAGTGATTAGTGTGTGCATTAAGCTAAATGTCAGACAAAGAGTAAAGTCTGATTCACTTCAGTACATCTTAGAAATAAGGCATAACTAAAACTTTGCTAAAGAGCTGTCATTATTCTGAAACCTACTGTTGAATGAGTTCATGCTTGAGTCCACCTCAACTATTTTATGCTAATTTTATGCATCTTTTTAAATTCCATTTCACAGTGGCTTCTCAGTGTAAGTGAGTCACGACTGCTTATCAGAATTTATGCTATTATCAGAGTATTTCTCCAGTAATCATAGAGTGTGAAAAGTCACCAAGAAAATATTTTTCTTTTCTAATGCATATTTACTTAATACCAGCAATGCACTTGGGTCGTCCCTTCCACACTTTTACTCTAGATCTCAAAGGAGTACCTGATTTTATTCTTTGATCCTTTTGCTTTTTCTTTTGATAAGTGAGGTTTATCAGCACTTAGTGCATTCAGCAGATTTACTAGTATCAGAACTTAACAGATGAGTAGCATTATTCTAATTTGTGACTGAGTAATAAGATAGACAAAGTAAACTCAACTAAGCTCAATTATCAGAATTTGCTTGTGTCAATAGATTTCCACAAGAAATAATTACTTCTTACATGGGATCCTTTGTTTATTGAAGACTACTAGGTCAGCATCTAGCACAGTTATCCTCATAGGATTGAATAGTTACTTAAACAGACATATCACTTATCAGAGTTTAGAAACATATATCATACAACAGTCAGTACTTAAACACTTTTGTCAATTAAGCACAAAATACACAAAGAGATTAAATTCTGTAAATACTGATCATAAAGTCTGATATAACAGAACAAAACTAAGCAGATTTAGAGAAAGAACCTGAAACCATTCCAAGTTCATTTACCAATCTTGTAAAAGTGGCTTCACACAATGGTTTTGTGAAGATATCTGCTAGTTGTTGATCTGTTGGAACAAAGTGCAATTCCACTGTACCTTCATCCACATGTTCCCTTATGAAGTGGTACCTGATGCTGATGTGCTTTGTCATAGAGTGTTGAACTGGATTACCTGTCATAGCAATAGCACTTTGATTATCACAGTAAATAGGGATTTTGAAATATGTTAACCCATAATCCAGTAACTGATTCTTCATCCAAAGAATCTGTGCACAACAGCTTCCTGCAGCAATATACTCTGCTTCTGCAGTTGATGTGGAAATTGACTTTTGTTTCTTGCTGAACCAAGAAACCAATCTGCCTCCAAGAAATTGGCAGCTTCCACTTGTGCTTTTCCTGTCAATTTTGCAACCTGCAAAATCTGCATCTGAGTAACCTATTAGTTTAAAATCTGATTCTCTAGGATACCCAATCCCAGATCAGCTGTTCCTTTAAGATACTTGAAAATTCTTTTCACAGCTGTTAAGTTAGGTTCTCTTGGATCTGCTTGAAATCTTGCACAAAGCCATGTAGCATATATGATATCAGGTCTACTAACAGTTAGATAGAGTAGAGAGCCAATCATACCTCTGTAATCAGTAATATCTACTGATTTACCAGTATCCTTATCCAGTTTTGTTGCAGTGGCCATGGGAGTGGATGCACTAGAACAATCTTGCATTCCAAATTTCTTCAGCAAGTTTCTGGTGTACTTAGTTTGACAAATAAAAGTGCCTTCTTCATTCTGCCTGACTTGAAGGCCCAGAAAATAGCTACGTTCCCCCATCATACTCATCTGATACCTTGACTGCATCAGTTTGGCAAACTTCTTGCAAAGTCTGTCATTTGTAGACCCAAAAATGATATCATCAACATAAATCTGGACCAGAAGTAAGTCCTTTCCATGGTTGAGGTAGAACAGTATTTTGTCTATTGTTCCTCTGTTGAATCCACTTTCCAGAAGAAACTGAGCTAAAGTCTCATACCATGCTCTAGGAGCTTGCTTAAGTCCATAAAGTGCTTTATCAAGCCTGTAGACATAATCTGGATGTTTGGAATCTACAAAGCCTGGAGGTTGTTCAACATATACTTCCTCCTCCAACTGGTGTAAATGTTTCATCATAATCAATTCCCTCCTGTTGAGAATATCCTTTTGCAACCAGCCTTGCCTTATTCCTTGTAATTATGCCATCACTGTCAGTTTTGTTTCTGAATACCCACTTTGTACCAACAACAGATCTATTCTTTGGTCTTGGCACTAGGGTCCAGACTTTGTTTCTTTCAAATTCATTTAACTCTTCCTGCATTGCTTGCACCCAATCAGCATCTTGAAGAGCTTCTTCCACTTTCTTTGGCTCAGTCTGAGAGAGAAAAGAATTGTAAAGACATTCGTTTGAAGTACCTGTTCTAGTTCTGACACCTGCATCAGGATTTTCAATTATCAAATCAGGTGTATGTGATTTAGTCCACTTCCTTGCAGATGGAAGGTTTTCTCTAGAACTGGATGCTCCCCCATAATCCATGCTGTCTTCATTTTCATTTTCTGATGCTCCCCCTGAAACTATGCTCTCTGAGTTGGATTCTTCAGAATTTAGATTTTCAGCACTATCAGAACTTGGCTTATCAGAACTTGACGAATCAGAACTTGAAGAGCCAGATGTATGTTCTGATGCTTCTTGAGATGTGGTAAGATCTTGAGTATGCTCCCCCTGCATAGGTGCATCTTCCTTTGGCATAGTCACCACAGTTTCAATAACATCAGAGTTTAATCCATCAGAGTTTACAGCATCAGGACTTAAACTGTCAGGATTTTCAGTATCAGAATTTGAGTCTTCATTTTCAAATCTCAGCTGATCATGGTCAATAAAATCTTCAAGACCAGTAATCTTCTTGTCATCAAAAGAGACATTGATAGATTCCATGACCACTTTTCTTCTTAAATTATAGACTCTGAAGGCTTTTGTGGAAAGTGGATATCCAACAAATATTCCTTCATCAGCTTTTAGATCAAACTTGGATAGCTGTTCAGGATGAGTCTTGAGAACAAAACACTTGCATCCAAATACATGAAAGTACTTTAGATTTGGCTTCTTTTTCTTCACCATCTCATATGGTGTTTTTCCTTGCTTGTTAATGAGTGTTACAATTTGAGTAAAACAAGCAGTCTGCACAGCTTCAGCCCATAAATAGGTTGGAAGCTTTGCTTCTTCAAGCATTGTATGTGCAGCTTCAATGAGAGTTCTATTTTTCCTTTCAATAACTCCATTTTGCTGTGGAGTTCCAGGAGCAGAAAATTCCTGCTTTATTCCATGGTTTTTGCAGAACTCTTCCATTATCAAATTCTTGAACTCAGTGCCATTATCACTCCTTAAGGTTTTCACAGAATCTTTGACCAATTTATCCAGATGTTTGACATGATCAATCAAGATAGATGCAGTTTCACTTTTTGTGTGGAAGAAATACACCCATGTGTATCTAGTGAACTCATCCACTATGACTAATGCATATTTCTTCTTTGCAATAGACATGACATTTACTGGACCAAATAGATCAACATGTAGTAGATGATAAGACTCAAGAATTGATGATTTAGTCTTGCTCTTGAATGAAGATTTTCTTTGTTTGGCCTTCTGACAAGAATCACAAAGGCCATCAGGAGCAAATACTGTCTTTGGCAGTCCTCTCACAAGATCTTTCTTGACCAGCTCATTTATATTATTGAAAATTAAATGAGAGAGTTTCTTGTGCCAATTCCAGCTTTCTTTAATTGATGCTCTACTCATCAGACAGATTGCAGAACCATCAGTACTTGTTGAAAGCTTAGCTTCATAAATATTACCACGCCTGTATCCTTTCAGAACAACTTTGCCTTTAGATTTACTCACAACTTCACAGTGTTCTTCAAAGAAATCAACATGATAACCTCTGTCACAGATTTGACTTATACTCAGCAGATTGTGTTTAAGTCCTGAGACCAGAGCTACTTCTTTAATGATGACATTCCCAAGATTGATATTGCCATATCCCAATATTTTTCCAATGTTGCCATCTCCATAAGAAATGGGCCAGCTTTCTCCACAAAGTCTGATAGCAGGGCTTTATTTCCAGTCATATGTCCTGAACATCCACTGTCCAGAACTAGAATATTTTTCCTATTGCCTTGCAATCACAAAGACCACTAATGATTAGTTTTAAGGACCCAGACTTGCTTGGATCCTTTGGCCTTATCAAGTTTGTTAACATTTGCAGCGGATTTAGCATCAGAGTTTATGTTAACATTTTTCTTATCAGAACTTACACTATCAGACTTTGAATCAGAATTTATACTAGAAGGAACAATGGAAACTTTCTTCAAAGAAGGTTTTATTTGATAATAATCATAGTACAAACTATGATATTCCTTACAAGTATAAATGGAATGCCATAAACTACCACAATGAAAACAAGGATTTTGTGGTTTATATCTAACAAACTGACTCTTAACTTCTGATTTTGAAGGTAAGGAGTTTATGTTCTTATTCTTCCTGCAAAAAGAAGCCAGATGGTTAGAACTTCCATAGTTATGACACGTTTTCCTAGGAGCATCAGGAACAGGTTTATAATCATTGCTTTTATTCACACCTTCCTTTCCATTCCTATTTTTCCTAGGTGATTTAACCTTGTTTGCATTCTTAACATCTTTCAGTTTATGCTTAAGCTGCTTCTTAGTCATTAAGCCTACGTTTACTTCAACAGTCTTTTCTTGTTTTAGTTTGTCAGAAGTTAATTCCACTTTAACTTCTGATCTCTCATTATCAGACTTTACAGTTACAAACTTAACAGGTTTTAACTTTGCCTTTTGCTTAACAACAGGCTTAATTTCTACAGTTCCTTTATCATTCTTATCCTCTCCATAACCTAAGCCCTCTTTCCAATTTTCACTACTTAGCAAATTTTGAGTTGTTCTGCCAGAGTTAGTCCAAGTCCTGATTATCTCTCTTTCCTTTTCTAACTCAGTTTTTAGAGATTCATTCATTTTTAGCACTTCATCCCTAACATAAAAAGCATCATCTCTATCCTTCTGAGTTTGATGGAACATAACTAACTCTTTTTCTAAGAAATCATTTCTTTTCTTAAAAGCAAGATTTTCAGAAGTTAATCTTTCACATGTTAAAGTTTGATCTCTATAACTAACAAACATGGTTTTAAGATATCTTCTCAACTCATTAATATCATCAGTATAAAAAGCATAAGTAGTCTGAGGTACCTTTGTTTCAGCAGCTTCAGAACTGCTCTCAGCACTTTCTTTATCATCATTTGCCATCAACGCATAGTTCTCCTCTGTTAGGAAAATGTGTATTAGTTTGATGATAAGTTCAGCAAAACACTTAAGTAGAAATCTAGTGTTTGTAGCCTCAACGGATAAGACCATCTTGGCTATCCGTTGAAGGAGTAGCCTTACTTAGCAATAAGTTTGGTATTGTAGCACATCTCACTCTCTGGTTTCAAGCTGTAATTCTTAGATGTTGTTAGGAGATAATCAGTCATGTTGACTACTAATGGATGTACAAATAGGAGGGCTAATTGTAAATATTTCATGCCTTGTAATTTTGTATAAGTGAAGAAGTGTCAACGGATATTGAAGACCCTCAACGGATAAGAAACTAAGCTTCAACGGATGTCTCTAACGCTTCAACGGATAATATCCATCAACGGATAAGTGCTTCAACGGATAAAGCTTCAACTGCTAGAGCATCAACGGATAAAGCCATCAACGGATGAAAGCTTCAACGGATGCACTGCTAGAGCATCAACGGATAAAGCCATCAACGGATGAAAGCTTCAACGGATGCTCAGTCTCATAGCAGTTGATAGTGACAGTTAACAAAGCTGACAGAGGCACATGGATTGACAGAGATGTGGTAGCCTATTTCAAGAACAGCAGAAAAAGCAGCCGTTTTTAGTCTGGTTCAAAATGGAAAGTCAACAGATAATTCCATATTACACTGGATAAAAATGGAACAGAAACAAGTGGAGAACTATTGTCTTATTGTACTTTATCTTTGTCTTCACTTGTAAACTTGGTGATATATAAACCAAGTAGTAGCTAGTAATTAGATGTGAATTTTCCCTGAGCTGTTTAGAAATATCAAGAGAGAAAATCATCTAGTTTGTACTAGGAAGCATTTGTGATTTAATTTTGAATCACAGATTTTCTGAGATAACACATCTCTGGTGGAACAACAAATCCACCAGAAAAGTTTTTAAGTTCTTTGTGTTCATTGCATTTGTGTTTGAATATATATCTGTCTGCATCAGCTCCAAGCAATTCACACACATTTGATCACTCAAACACTTAGCCTTACAAACTGCTCAAAACTTGAAAAAGTTTTGAGATTTACATTCAACCCCCCTTCTGTAAATCTCATTGTTAGTCCACTGGGAATAACATCCTCACTTTCAGAGTCTGAGGTGTCTGTCCAGCTTTTCTGCTTTGTGACAAGAGCCTTGCCTTTGTCACCCTTTACCTTCTTGCAGTCAGGAGATATGTGGCCTTTCTCACCACAGTTATAGCATTTGACACTGGTATAATCTCCTCTATCAGACTTTCCTCCTCTGCCTTCAGATCTTCTGAAATTCTTCTTATCAGAACTTATGCCTTTCCTGGAAAACTTCTTTCCTTTCCTGAACTTCCTGTATGCAATCTTTGCGATCCCTTTCACCATAAGAGCACACAACTTCATCATCTCCTCATCAGCATCAGTCTCAGGCAAGCTTTCAGAATCTGAGTCATCATCACTTTCAGAACTTGATGACTCAGTATCAGACTTTGTGAAAAGAGCTTTACCCTTGTCTTTCCTTGAGGTAGCTGCTTTGGGGGATTTTTCTTCAGCCTTAAAAGCAACTTTCCTTGACTTTCCTCATTTTCTCTTGCTTCTTTGTTCCATCTCAAGTTCATGAGTCTTGAGCATTCCATAAATTTCATCAAGAGTTGTTTCATCAAGATTGTAATTGTCTCTTATTGTTGTTGCCTTCAAATCCCAACATTCAGGAAGAGCTAAGAGGAATTTAAGGTTTGAATCTTCAAGATCATACTCCTTATTAACCAGCAGTGACAGATCATTCAAGAGTTTGACAAATCTATCATATAAATCAGTCAATGATTAATTAGCCTTTGAGTCAAAGTGTTCATACTCTTGAGTGAGTATTGTCTTCATGTTCTTTTTAATCGTATCAGTTCCCTGACACCTTGTTTCCAGAGCATCCCATATCTCTTTAGCAGTCTTGCAGTTAATTACCCTGTTTGACATTACATTATTAATGGCACTATGCAGTAAATGTCGTACCTAAGCATCCTTAGCAATTGATGCGATATCTTCAGCAGTATAATCACTCTTTTCCTTTGGTACGGTTTTTGCTGCTTCACCTGCAACTGCAACAACGAGCTTGGTTGTTTTGTGAGGTCCTTCCTTGATTCTATCAAGATATTCTGGATCTGTAACTTCCAGAAACATGGTCATCCTCACCTTCCATATGGCATATTCAGATGGTCTCAGTATGGGAACTCTGATGGTTTCATACCGACTTTGGATTTGTGTCTTTGGAGGTTCTTCAGTTTTGGTAGGCTTAGTTGGAGTTTCTGTGTCAGACATGATTGTGTTTGGATCTTTAACTGTATGTGTGTTAACAGATAGGCTCTGATACCACTTGTTAGGTCACACACACTGTAGAGGGGGTGAATACAGTGTAAAATACAATCAAATCAAACTTTAATATCTTAAGTAACAGAAAACAAACTTTATTGAAACAATAAACTCTGTTACAGTATGGAACTGTTACCTCTCAGTGATGAATAAATATCACGAGAGCTGCTAGGGTTACAATAAATAATCTTCTCGAATATGATAACACTTATAGTGTAAACCCTATGTCTGTGTTTATATACTACACAGTTACAAGATAATCGCTAATTGATATGGAATATAATTCTGCTTCCTAAAATATATCAATCAGATATCTTTTCTTCCAAGTATTCCATTCTTCACGGAACTCCTTCTTCAAGCATATCTCTTCTTATGTTTATCTCGATCTTCTTTCCTTTAATCAGCTACTGTCCTTATCTGATCGTCCTTCAGCACTTAAGTTCTGATATCCAACTTCTGATGATTATCTCCTGATAATATAAGTACTGATATCCTTAAGTCCTGACTTCCAGTATAAGTACTGATTCCCAGTTAAGTACTGATTTGTCCTGTTAAGTAAGATCTGAAAACTAAACATAAATCATATCAGCCATGACATTATCAAATATATCTAACATTTTCTTTAGCCCTTGTAGGATGGTTCTGTTCGTCACTTCTGCAAGACCATTGGCCTGTGGGTACGCAACCGAGGCCTTGATATGCTGGATTTTTAAATCGCTTAAGGCTTTCTCAAATTGTGCCCCTACAAATTGTGTTCCATTGTCTGAGACTAAAATCCTTGGGATTCTAAATCGAAACACCACATACTCCATGAAAAATTCAATCATTTCTTTCTCTCTGATCTTGGAGAAGGGTTTTGCCTCGACCCACTTTTTTGCATAGTCGACTACGAGCATGATGTATTGACACTGACTTTTGGACCTTGAAAAAGGTCCCATGATGTCAATCCCCCATTGATAAAAAGGGCAGGGGCGAGGATCGAGTTAAGCTCTATCGTGGGTCGATGACTCACGTTTCCATATCTTTGGCATGCCTGACATTTTTGAACATAACTTTCACAATCCTTCCGGAGTGTGGGCCAATACAGTCCTTGTCTTATGATTTTAAGAGCTAAGTTCTTTCCCATGAGATGTTCGCCACATATTCCTGTATGAACCACGAGGATTGCCTGGTCGGCCTCTTCAGGGCTTAAACACCGGAGAAGTGGTTCAATTAAGGCGCGTTGATACAATTCGACATTCGAGAGTTTCCATGAAGAGAATATATTGAGTAGCTCTTGTGTGATTGAAAGTTACTTGGACATGTTTTCATTGTGAGTTTTAAATTCTCCGCTTATCTGTTTGGCCACCAGCTGAGAGTTGCCAAAAATATCGATAATATCGACCTCGAGACTTGCTGCTAGTTTCAATCCTGTAATTAATGCCTCGTATTCGGCTACATTGTTTGTCGCTTAGAATTCGAACTTGAGGGCTTTTTGGATCTTGAATCCCTCTGGACTGATGAGAATTATTCCTGCTCCTCCTGAACTGGTGGTTGAAGATCCATCGACAAATAGTAACCACGATCGTAACTGACCCTCATCGAGATTTGAATGTCTGGCCTTGAATTGGCACTCTACCACAAAATCTGAAAGAACTTGAGCTTTTATGGCGGTTCGGGGCTTGTACTCGATATAAAACTGGCTTAACTAAATGGTCCATGCCGCGAGTCTTCCCGTCATGTCAGGCTTATGCAATATTCTCTTGAGAGGTTGATTTGTCAGCACGTGGATTTCCATTGCCTGGAAGTAATATCGAAGTTTCCTGTTGGCGATGATCAGGGCGTATACGAGTTTTTCAACCTGCGGGTATCGAGTTTTAGCATCTCTCAACGAGTGACTAATATAGTACACTGGAACTTCGTTTCCTTCGTCGAATCGGACGAGGACAGCTGCCATCGTGTTGTCGGAGGCTGAGAGGTATACGTGCAAAGCCTCGCCCGGGATAGGACGAGTGAGGATAAGGGGATTTATCAAAAATGCCTTAAGCTCGATAAAGCTAGATTTGCACTCATCGTTCCATTCGAAGGCTGTTGAACTTGAGGCCCTTTTGATGATGGCAAAAAATGAGAGGCAC
This sequence comes from Apium graveolens, assembly GCF_009905375.1. Lineage (NCBI taxonomy): Eukaryota > Viridiplantae > Streptophyta > Magnoliopsida > Apiales > Apiaceae > Apium > Apium graveolens. Next base: position 293,891,901 of record NC_133648.1, read on the forward strand.
CTTTTGGATGACTAGGGAATAAATCTCCGAAGGGCTGCAATACACCCTGTTAATTTTTGAAGATCTATGATGGATTTTGGATCCTCCATTTCTAGAATTGCTTTTGTCTGTGCGGGGTCAGCCTCGATCCCTCTCTGTGTTACCAAGAATCCCAGGAATTTGTCAGAGGTAAGTCTGAAAGAGCATTTGCTGGGATTGAGTCGTAAGTTGTGGCTTCGAGCATTCTCGAAGGTCTCACGGAGGTTGAGAGAATGATTACTGGTGAACTTGGACTTAGTTATCATATCGTCCACGTAGATTAACATATTTTTTCCAATTTGTGATCCAAAGATCGTATCCATCATCTGTTGAAAAGTCACACCGGAGTTGATCAGACCGAAGGGCATAACCCGATATCCATAGACTCCCCTATGAGTAATGAATGTCGTTTGTTCCCAATCATGAGAATCCATTTTTATCTGGATGTATCCTAAAAACGCATCTATAAAGGAAAGGAGCTCGTTTCCTGTTGTGGCATCGATCATTTGATCGATGTTTGGGAGTGGGTAAAAATCCTTGGGGCAAGCTCTATTGACATCCGAGTAGTCGACGCACATTCACCACTTTCCATTGCTCTTCTTAACTAGAACGACATTGGAGATCCATGTAGGAAACTGGACGGACTCAATGAATTTAGCCTTGAGGAGTCGGCCGATTTCTTGATCAATAGCTGCTTTCTTTTCGTCAGAGAATATCCGATGTTTCTGCCGTATCGGCGTGATGTTTTTGTTGATGTGAAGAGAGTGGCGCACAACTGTCTCGGGAATCCCTGGCATGTCCTTAGGATCCCAAGCGAATCTATCAGCGAATTCGCAAATAAGGCATGTGATATCCTTCTTTGATGACTCAGGGAGATTTTAGCCGATCCTTGCGGTTTTCTCTGGGTTTCCTTTAAATACTTCAATTTCTTCAGTTTCCTCGACAGTAGAACAAGAGTTCCTAGTAGGCAGATCAACGAGGGATCTGGGGTCGATATCAAACATCTGGTTAACTTCAAATTCTTCATCCATCTTTTTCTTTGGAGACACTGTGGTTAGGTAGCATTGTCTTGCCGTTGCCTGATCACCGATCATTTCTCCTACACCAAAGTTTGTGGGGAATTTCATTTTCAAGTGGGAAATAGATATTATAGCCCGAAGTGCGGTGATTTTTGTCCGCCCCAATATGGCGTTGAAGCTAGAGGAGGCATTGATCACGTGAAACTTAACCACCTTCCAAACTTGACACGGTGGAGAGCCAAAAAGTACGGGCAAGTCGATAGTTCCTACCACATGAACTTCATTGCCTGTGAACCCATACAAAGGTATTCGGGAGTTTTCAAGTCTTCGATCCCCGGTGTCCATTCGGGAAAAAGCATGATGATATAAGACGTCGACGGAGCTACCATTATCAACTAGCATTTTTATAACTGTGTTATTTCCCCCATATGTGATGATGACAAGGGCATCCGGGTGGCCCTCAATGAGATCCTGACGGTAATCATCGTCAGAGAAATATAGAACGAAGGAGGGATTTGCTCGAGGGCGCTTAGTTGTTGTGGGATTGACATTAAAAACTTCTCGAGCGTAGAGCTTGCGAGAGTTGTGAGAAGGGCCCCCAGCGATTATACCCCAAAAAATGACATCGATGACTCGGTCATCCTCCCCACGATGGTGATGTCTTGGCGCATCATCTTATTGCACATAGTGGATAAGTTGTCCTCGGCGGATCTTTCCCTCTATGAGGTTACTGAGTTGAAAGCATTATTCTGTCGTGTGACCAGTATCTTCATGATAGTCGCAATATCTGGAACTGGGAGGTCTACCAGCCTTCATGGGCCTTGGTGGTCGATAGTCTGGTTCCGTTTTTAGGACTGCTAGAATTGTTGTTTTCTCTGTGTTTAGTTTAGTAAACTCTTTTTCTGGTCGTGTGCGGAATTTCCAGTCCATTTTTTTCCTATCCCTCGGAGGGCGATCTTCCGCGCGTGGTGGCGGTGATCGATGGCGCTCAGGGCACCTCTCTCGCGCGGGAGATTGTGGGCTATAGTTGTGACGACGCTCGTACCTTGACAAACGTCGGGGCGACTGAATGCAACTCATTGCTTCTTGTAGCATCATACAGTGTTCAATAATCTGGAACGTTGCTTGAAGGGTTTTTGGTCTTTTTTCAAAAGTTTCTTCTAGGAGCAGCCCATGTCGTGATTTATCGATGCCTACCGTTAAGAAATTGACGACCATCTGTTCTATTAAATCAGGAATCTCGGCGATCTCTTCTATAACGACTCATGTATTTTTATATTATTTAAAGTGTAATTATGGAATTATTAAATGAATAAAATATATGTATAGCTTCTGTCAGCTATGTTTTGTTTTATTTTTATCTGTGTGTGTGAATTTGGTGTACAGGGTTGTTCGCATAATTAATTATTGGGTATACTGAATTGCTTTCACTTTTAAAAGTGGAGTTAATTCAAATTTATTTGTATAAATACTTGGATTGTCCTTAAAATTGTTTTCAAGGTTTTATAATTACAATAATTATTTTTGGGATTTTATAAAATTTAGAAATCAATATTTTATCAATTATTTATCCCTGTATGATTTTATGATTGTATTTTTTTTGTAAAATATGTATTTAATTTCCGAATTCTTAAAAAATTATGGAACTCGTATTCATTTAAGTTTGGAATATTCCGATAATTTTAAAATTATTTTGGAAATTTTTGGGATTAATTGCACTCGCGCGATGTTTCGTTTAATTGTTAAAACCGGGTATAAATTGCATTTCAAAAATTATTTTAAAATTACGAAATTTATGTTTTTATAAACTTCGGGATATTTGTAACATTTTAAGACTATTTTCGTGATTTTCTGAATTTGTTTTAAGTGCAGCTCGGTTCGTTAAATTGAAAATGTGAGTTTGACGCGCAATCCAAAAATGTTTTAAAAATTACGAGATTTAAATTTTATTAACTTCTGAATATTTTAGAAATTTTAAAATTATTTTAGAATTATTTTGACTTGTTTTACCCATAAGCTATTCGTTAAAATACAGTTTCGGGTTAAAAATTCAGAATTTCGGTCGGGTTGGGACACGTGTTTTTTTGTGGACACGTGGTTCAAAGGGGGAGTGCCAGCAAATTAATCTGAAGAAAACAAAACAAACGGATAACATCAATCTTTCTCATCTCTTCCTGGCCTCTCTCTCTATCACTCTCGATCTCTACGGTCTCTCTCTCGAATCTCTCCATTTTCTTCGACCTCACTGTTTTTCTCGAGCTCTCTGTGTTCTCCTCTCCGCCGTTGCTTCGTTTCTATACTTTCCGGCGATGATCGCCGCCGCCTGGTTTCTTCCGGTTGTTCTCCGATTAGCCGCGGTTTCGCCCCTGTCTCTTTGTTCCGCCGCTATAGGTGTTAATTTCTCTGGTATTTCAGAAATATACATACATGTTCCTGTATATGTATATATCTGTTGTGCTGTTCGGGTTATTGCTTGTGCCGCCGGTTGTTTTCCGGCTGGTGCTCGCCTGTGTTTTGGGCGCGTGAAGCGCGTGTCCAGTGATGTGTTTATTCGAATTCTTATTTTAACTTACTTATTGAATCTTTATTTTCTTGCAGAAAATATATATATTTGATTAAAAAGTGTGAAATAAAAGTATATTCGTGCAAGAATTTATCGGTGAAATTTATGTTGGAAACCCGAAATTAATCGGGTACCCGTAAATTTTGCCGCCGTCGACGGTGAACTTCGGTGAGTCGACGGTGGACTGTGATGATTTGTTCTGAGTCCTAATATTTTAAAATAATAAAAAAATAAAATACGAATAATAAATAATAATTGTAATTAAGTTGGAATTTTGATGTTTATGGAATTTTGATTGATATGATTGGGTTGAATCGGAGGTTGGGAATTGTATTCGGATTATGGTTGTGTTTGGTTGTTGTTGTTAAATTGACGTCGAGTTGTTCGACGGGTAGGCCGATAAACAGATGAGGTGCTGCCCAAATTTTTGGAAATTAAATTCGAAAATGCGGGACATATCCTATAATTATCGGAACGTCGAGCGAGTATAAATAAGTATATACATATGTTTTGTGTGGAACCTGATTGTATATAGTGGTAAATTGTTTTGCAAAAACCAATAACCCTAATTTCGTAAAATAACTAGTATACGTATTTTCTGGAAACGAACACCGAACCGATTCTCGAGAACGTGGACCCTAAATTGATGCATGTATTATAATAATGTATATAAGTATGAGTCGGGATTTGATATCGAAGGGTAGATGTGTTATTGAGGATATGTCAAGCATACCTAGACGTCTAACGTAGAGGCTAAGTCGGATGCGCGCACTGGTAGGCCGCTTAGTCCAGCATGACAGAGACCTAGCTAGTCTCTGAGTTCCAGAACAAATTGTGGTGGGATAGACTGATCGGCTGTCCCTAGAATTCATCCACTTTTATATCTGATTTTGGTTTAATGGTTCCCGTAACGGAACAAATAGTTTTGTGGTCCCCGTAACGGGACAGATGATTTTGTGGTTCCAGAAATGGAACAAATGGTTTTGGGTCCCCGTAACGGGAAAAATGGTTTTATGGTTCCAATAATGGAACAAAAAGTTTGGAAATGAAAATAGCATGCTAAAATTTAACTTTGTTATTTATGCACAACACACGTCTGTTGATTTTGTTTTACAGAGCATGCTAGTTTTGATATCCAGTTTATACCTGTTTTACATGTTTCTAACAAGTTATGAATTCTGTTCCTATAATTGTTTTGCTTTAAATCATTTTGACTTGTTATTCATATAGTGGTACTGCTGAGCAATTGATTGCTCACCCTTGTAGAATGTTTTATATATGTGTTGCAGATGCCTAGGAGATTCTTCTGCGGTAGTCAGGGCAGAGTTCCAGTTTCTTTCGTGTCAGGCTCCTCTGAGGTAGTTGTGTTAGACCAAAGATGGTCCGTTGAGTTGCTGTATTTGAAGGAATTTACGGATGAGCGGAAGCGTGATATAACAATTATTCCATAAAAATCATGTATCGCACATATAGAAAAATGTATAAATCAAATAAAAGAACGGAGGAATCGTAACCATACCTTAAAATCGAAGCTTCATAAAATGATTGCTAGCAGTTGCTTCTCAGTGTGTGAAGCACTCTACCGGTATCCACCAAGAATAATCCTCTTCGATGAAGCTTTTGTAAAACCAAGCTTTTTATAAAAATGGAGTTTTGGGGGGGGGAGAGAGAGAGCGGAAGAAGATGGAGGCTATCTTCTTTTTAGGTTTTTCACAAAAAACAAGTGTGTCTTTAGAATGAGCCATCTCATTCTATTTATAAGGCTCTCCTAGGATTTTTATAATATATATCTATATATATATATTAGCCCCGCATTTTATCTTTATAAAATGTTGTAATAATAATTAAAACTATTTTAATCTTTATTTCTTTTTCTAAACTATTTAGAAAATAATTCTCTCTCTCTCAATATTTCATCAAAGAAAATATTCTTTTATGGTGTGACCCTGTAGGTTCAATATTATGCCGGTAGTAGAAATAAATAATAAAAAACTTTTCTTAATTATTTACATGAATACTAAAATTCACTAAATATAATTAACTGATTAATTATATTTATTCTACTTCGTGAGTGATGCTTCTCAACATATCGCGACTATCCGGATAATATGAATTCACTGCTTAGAATACCAAGAACTTGTCAGTGACTAGTTACCGTACAATGAATTCCTTCTACCCTTACAATATCTCGATTAAATACAAGGCATGGATCTCGTGTCAGGCCTATCAAATTTAATCATATGATTTTTTATTCATAATGCAAAGTTCATATTAATGCAAATTAGAAACTCCTTTCTAATTTCATACACTCTGGCCAGAGATTCCAGAACTCGCATACTAAGAATAACATAGGATATTCTCTTCCTATACTGGAAGGGGTAGATCCTCTATTGACGTTAACTATCTCTATGCACAAATCCCTATACCCAGAATAGACCTAATGGATGTCCTTGAGTCTAAGGACCAAACCAAAGCAACGTTCATTATATACAAGATAACTTTAACGATCTCAAGTCTAAGGGCACTTGTACAACTATCACTCAGTGAATAACTATTGACACGTGAGTAATCTCCATTAGTTGTTCAACTTATCGAGTCATGTTCATTGAACTTATTCCCTAATAAGCACCTACATACTAGCTATAATATCACCACACAAATGCCTATGAGAATAGACATCCTCCTGAAGGGTGCAAGCATAGTATGTACCAATCTTTGCTGATCCACTAACATCCGATTAGTTATCCTATGATCAGGAACTGTTTAAGTCTAGAGTTATCAACTTCTAGATCTCACTATTATAATCTCATTATAATTCTAGAAGCTTTACTCTAAACTATGGAGCATCTTATTTAAAACACTTTAAATAGATAAAGCCCATAATAAAACCAAAACAAGTCTTTTATTAATTTCAATGAAATCAAATAGGAATACAAGAAAGTTCTTCCTAACTCATCATACATGATTGGATTTAGGACAAACACTTTCAATCTCCCACTTAAACTAAAGCCAATCACCCCGGTATCTAATACCCATCTTCTCTTTATGACGATCAAAGTGAATCTGAGACAATGACTTTGTGAGTGGGTCTGCTACGTTGTTATGTGTGTCAACTCTCTCAATCTTGACATCTCCTCTTTCAATGATTTACCTAATCAAATGAAAGCGTCGCAAAACATGTTTGGAATTTTTATGAGACCTAGGTTCCTTGGCTTGTGATATTGCCGCGTTGTTATCACAATACAACACAATAGGCTCCTCAATGCTAGGAACAACTCCCAACTCAGAAACAAATTTCCTCATCCAAACGGCTTCTTTTGCAGCCTTACTTGCAGCTATATATTCTGCTTCCGTTGTGGAGTCAGTCGTTGTAGACTGTTTGGAACTCTTCCAACTAATTGCACCACCATTCAGAGTAAACACGTACCCTAACATGGATTTGCTATCATCACTTTCTGATTGAAAACTAGAGTCAGTATAACCCTCTATTTTCAACTCAGATCCACCACCAAAAACAATAAAAATATCCTTAGTCCTTCGCAAGTACTTAAGGATGTTCTTCACTGCTTTCCAGTGGTCTTCACCTGGATTGGACTGATATCTGCTCATCACACTAATTGAATAAACAACATCAGTCCTAGTACATAACACCGCGTACATGATAGATCCTATTGCTGAAGCATAAGGAATATTACTCATACGCTCTCTTTCCTCAGGTGTCTTGAGAGACATCTTTTCGGAAAGGGATACTCCATGGCTCATCGGTATGAGACCGCTTTTGGAGTTTTCCATGCTAAACCTTTTAAGCACTTTCTGGATGTATGTACCCTGGGTAAGACCTATCATTCTTCTAGATCTATCTCTATAGATTTTTATACCGAGAATGTAGGATGCTTCTCCCAAGTCCTTCATAGTGAAGTTCTTCGATAGCCATACTTTGACTGATTGCAGCATCGATATATCATTTCCTATAAGAAGTATGTCATCCACATATAATACAAGAAATGTTACCGCGCTCCCACTATCCTTCTTGTAGACACATGGTTCATCTATGTTTTTGATAAAACCAAACTCTTTGATTGTCTCATCAAAATGGATGTTCCATCTACGAGAAGCTTGCTTTAAACCATATATGGTTCGTAGCAGCTTACATACTAGGTGTTCATTTTCCTTGGAAAGAAAACCCTCTGGCTGTGTTATATACACTTCCTCTTCAAGTTTCCCATTGAGGAAGGTCGTTTTCACGTCCATTTGCCAGATCTCATAGTTGTAGTAAGCAGCAATCGCAAGCAAAATCTGAATTGATTTTAACAGGGCTACAGGCGGAAAAGTTTCATCAAAGTTAATCCCTCGCCTTTGTCTGAATCCTTTTGCCACGAGCCTGGCCTTATAGGTCTCCACCTGGCCATCTGCTCCAATCTTTCTTTTGTATACCCATTTGCACTCAATAGGCTTCACACCCTCAGGTGCTTCAACCAAAGTCCATACTTGGTTGGTATACATAAATTCCATTTCGGATTTCATGGCACTTTGCCATTTCTCTGAGTTAACACTACTCATAGCCTCATTATAGGTCATAGGGTCGTCATCATCAATAATTGACAACTCATTGTCATTCTCAATTATAAGGCCATAATACCTCTCAGGTTGGCGAGACACTCTCCCTAACCTACGAATGGGCTGTTCCACAGAAGGTTGTTCAGTTTGAACAGGTGTTTCCACTTGAACCATAGTAGTTTGTGCTTCTTGAACTTCATCAAGTTCAATTTTGCTCCAACTGTTTCCTTCAAGGATAAACTGCTTTTCCAAGAAGGTAGCATGTCTGGAGACAAACACCCTATGATCGGTGTAAAAGTAATACCCTAAAGTCTCTTTAGGATATCCCACAAAACTACATTTTACGGATCGAGATTCCAGCTTATCAGGGTCAACTTTCTTGACATAAGCTGGACATCCCCAAATCTTAACATGTTTATGACTCGGTTTCCTTTCTTTCCATATCTCATATGGAGTTTGAGGAACATATTTGGAAGGCACTTTATTCAGTAAATATGCTAAGGTTTCCAATGCATAACCCCACAGGAATACTGGAAGATCCGCATAGCTCATCATGGACCAAACCATGTCTAACAAAGTTCGATTTCTCCTTTCAGATACCCCATTCAACTGTGGAGTATATGGAGGAGTCCACTGGGAGACTATACCATTTTCTTTGAGATAATCTAGAAACTCTCCATTCAAGTATTCACCACCTCGATCTGATCGAAGAGTTTTAATACTATGTTTGGTTTGTTTCTCCACTTCATTCTTATATTCTTTGAACTTTTCAAAGGCTTCGGACTTGTGTTTCATCAAATACACATATCCGAATCTAGATCGATCATCTATGAAAGTAATGAAGTATGAAAATCCACCCATGACTTGTGTAGACATTGGTCCACATACATCTGTGTGTACCAATCCTAGCAAATCTGCAGCCCTCTCTCCATGTCCACTAAATGGAGATTTGGTCATTTTGCCCAATAGACAAGACTCACATGTAGGATATGATTCAAAATCAAAGGGGTCAAGTAACCCTTACTTATGCAATGTCCGCAGTCTATTTTCACTAATATGACCAAGTCTACAGTGCCACAAAAAGGTGAGACTTTCATCATCCCTTTTTCTTTTATTAGTATGTTCAATTTGTAGTAAATTATGCTCTACGTCATATACATATAGACCATTATTTAAAATACCACTTCCATAAAGAACGTTATCTCTAAGAAATGAACATTTATTATTCTGAATAACAAACGAAAATCCAGCCAAGTCTAACATGGGAATAGAAATAATATTCCTCACAATCGAGGGAACAAAATAATAATTATTTAAAATAATAGTCTTGCCCGTACACATATGTAAATGAAATGATCCTACAGCTTCAGCAGCAACTCTTGCTCTATTTCCCATCCGTAGTATCACATCCTCTTCCTCAAGAGTCCTACTTCTCCTTAGTCCCTGCAACGAATTGCAAATGTGAGAACCACAGGCGGTATCTAATACCCAAGTAGAAATTTGATTTAATGACATATTCACTTCAATCATGGACATACCTGAAACAGAAGCGGTAGTCTCACTACCTTTCTTCTTCTTCAATTCTGCAAGGTAAACCTTGCAGTTCCTTTTCCAGTGCCCCACCTTGTTACAGTGGAAGCAAACAGCTTTGCTCTTGGGGTCTTCCGCTTTTGGTGGAACCAGCTTTTTCTCACCTACTTTCTTCTTCTTGGAAGGGTTCTTCTTCCTTTTCTTAGGATTGGAACCTTCACCAATTAGAAGAACATAGCTCTTCTTAGAGGGAAAATTCGATTCCGCAATCTTCAACATGTTGTGGAGTTCAGCCAGGACGACATCCAGCTTATTCATGTGAAAGTTCACAACAAACTGCGAAAACGAACCCGGAAGTGATTGCAAGACCAAGTCTTGAGTCAGTTCCCCATCCATGTTAAAACCAAGTTATCCAAGACGTTCAATCAAATTAATCATCTTAAGTACATGGTCATTCACAGATGATCCCTCAGACATCCTACAACCGAACAGCTCCTTCGATATCTCATATCGAGCTGTCCTCCCTGCCACATCATACAACTCTTGTAGATGCGTAAGGATAGTGTGAGCATCCATATGCTCATGCTGCTTCTGTAGCTCAATGTTCATGAAAGCTAGCATGATACATTGAGCAACATTTGTATCATCTATCTACTTACGATACACAACATGTTCATCATTATGTGCATCGTCAACAGGTTCAACAGGCTTAGGCGAGTCAAGCACATATTCCAGCTTCTCAATCCTGAGAATAATTCTCAAGTTTCGAAGCTAGTCAGCAAAATTAGGACCATTCAACTTGTGAGCATCTAGTATGCTCCGGAGTGATAGTGTAGAAGACATAACGTATACAGTAAATCAGTAAATGATGAAAACATAACAACACTTAGCAAATATTCAATTTCATTTCAAAACACTATATGGATCGGGTCTTTATTTATAAGTGGCTCCCACTAGTTTATCTAATTTATACAACCCCCTAAGTGAAAAATTAGGCATTCATAATGCTAGTTGTAACACCCCCAAATCCGGGGTCGGGGATCCGGGTTGTCACGAGTTCCATTTCCCTTAATAACACCCAATCTTAATAAATAATCAACTACTCTGTACTGTGACCCCACAATAAACACACACACCACAAGTTATAGTCTCAGAGATGAATATCCAAAAATAATCACAAGTCGTTTTATTCCACAATTATATGCCAATACACCTTAAAAGGGTTTCTGAATAAATTTACATTTCTTTGCCATTATTACAATTCATAAATATACATAAATCTGGTACATCAAAAGTTGAAGCCTAGCCTATTAGTAGTTCCTACCTCAGCTACAACGACATCAACGCCTATAGGAAACTGCGGAACGTTTCCTATCCGCTCGCGAATTGGGAGCTTGGTCCTGTTCATCTTTTCTATCTGTTGTTGTGTGATGAAAGAATAAAGCAAGGGTGAGCAGCAAGCCCACCAAAATAATATGTATACTGATTAACAATATATGAGCATACTCATAGTACTCATGAAAGTCTTGGTCAAAAGAAATGAACCAAGCAGATATCTTAACGCGACCAAGTCGCAAAATATTCAGCATATATATACATATATATATATACTTTTCACAATCCTTGAAATCCTCTGACATGTATAATATACACAGAGTCCCAGTTTATAACTGTATAAAAATATCGTTGCAAGGTGATCTCATATATCTAACCTTGTCTCAATGTTTTTCTGAAATCTTTGTTATGCATAAGATAATCATTTACTAGATATAAGTTTAAAAGATGAAGTTACAAGATACTCCAATATACTTATATCTTTTCCAAATACGGCTTGAACTACCACCGTTCAAGTTATAATGAGCTTTCAACAGTTCATCACATAGATGAGACTACAAGACAAGATTTGAATAGATTAAATCTTTAAAATATCATCAAAATAAAATGAAGTTATGAGATACTTCATTTGATGCAAACATCATTTTGAAAACTTGACCCTGCCAACACCCAACAATCGCCCAACCGTAGCCTTTCTATCGAAGTGCTCTGGGTAGTGTTGCAGAAATATCCAATTGGATGATGAACTCATTACGGGAGTTTGCCGCGCCAGGAAGACCACTTACGATGATCAGTCGTAGTAGTACAACCCCACCATTTTCTACATGTAGAGGAGAACCTGTCGGATTTACTTGTCAACCGAACACTGGACTCCTAAGGAATGGACCGTCTTAGCGGAACTTCTGGGCCATTTGGGCCAATATAATAAGGCTGGGCCGGCGCCACTCGACCACTTACGCCACTCCTAGTTCAGATGAAATCCATGACTCTGAAATGTAAAGCTCGTTCCCCCTTTCTCCAAGTAGAAACTTGTTCATACGGCTCCACCAAGAAGTCGTATCTAGTTAGAAAGGAGAACTCACCGATATTTCCCAGACGATGTTTGTTAATGGATTAACTTGTTCCAAGAATTTTACTTCCCGAGTGTTGAGTAAGTAATCAATTCATTTATCAAAACAGCAACCTTGTTGCGAATATAAAATACACCACAGAGCCGGATCCCTTAGATTTTTGAGCGAGTATTTAAGTCCCCTTCAAAAAAGGAAGATCTTAAATTTGAAAACAAGTTTTGGGATCCGCTCTAACCTTTAAAAATCATTTTCAAGACTCGAAAACACTTTAAAGAGTGTTTGGAGTAATGCTGATTTAATAAAGTAAATCAGTCCCGATATATTAGAAAATATATGAATATTATTATTTAAATAATATTCTCACAAAGATAATCCTTATAAAAATATTCGAAGTAGAAGTTGTAAAACTTATACTTGAAATGAGTATTAAATAACCAAAGATATACTTATACGAAAGTACTATCTTTATTTGAATAATCAAAAATAAGTTTGATTATCGACACCTTATTCTTTAATAAAATAAAGAATATATTTCATTAAATAATCGGAGTCATAGGTCCTCAAATGAATATTCAAATAATATTTAATTAATAAAATAAGCTGAGTCATAAGCCCTCGAATGAATATTCGAAATAGTATTCAATAAATAAAATAAGCTGAGTCATAAGCCCTCGAATGAATATTCGAAATAATATTCAATAAATAAAATAAGCTGAGTCATAAGCCCTCGAATGAATATTCGAAATAATATTCATTAAATAATATAAAGTTATCGAATAAACCTTATTCGATTAATAGTTTTGAAAACTATAACCATATATATATAAATATATATATATATATATATAAAATCTACTCGGGATCCTCGACTCCCGGTTTTAGAAAATGTTTTCACCTTTGGGTCCCTATACTAAGGGTATATGCAAATTACCGCTATTCACTAGCATAGATATTATCAACTGAACCAACAGATATATATGGCAAGAATACGAAACAGGCATGCATATGTACCATATTACATACTACAATATATCGCAAGAATTTGCTAAATAACCATTATGCATTTATCACAAGATAATACATATACAAGTGTATACATCACAACAACAGTATAACGGATAGAAAACTTGCCTGAGTGCTCCCGGATAGACTTAAGCTTAGAGTGGGTCCGATAACCTATGAATAACAACATAAGTTGGAATTAGACCCCGGTCACTTAAGAAACTAGACTTTAACCATTTAGAATCCTAATGTTCGCTTTCGCGCTTAACAATTCACTTAAGTCGCTCAAGTACCCGTGGCTCCACCATTTTTAATAAATTTACCATTACGAGCTTTAAGGCGATTCTTTCGCAAATGTCTTACCAACTGCCTATTACACCTTACATAAATGTTTCTTACCTCAATTAGTCATTTAAGGTCCTTTACCAAGGTTTCAAAGTAAGGCGAGGGGTAATGGTTCGTTCGCGAAACGTCGTTACTTAAAACGGTCGTTTCTCCTAAACCGTACATCGGAATCAAAAGAACTACGTATCAAAATGAAGCTCGTAACAGGAACTATCTAAACATGGAAATGGTAAAAACCTAACAGTGATTTCAAGGGTTCTGATGTTAGGAACAAAAACAGTCTACGATAAATCGGGCATTACGACGGCTATGTTTACGCGATTTCCCAATTTTATACCATTCCAATTCAACCACCAATCAATCCACAATCACAACCAAATCAAAACTCCATCCATACTACATCATAACAGCCCCAACAACTAAACATTAACAATTTATACTTATTCCCCACATGAACTAAAAGCTTTACTTAAGTCTTTAACTAATTATCAAGATTTACAACTCCAAAAACACCACAAAACCAACTAATCTCCACAAACTCAACCAAACTTTAAACAAACAAGCATCATGCTTCACATATACTATATCAATCATATTCATTCCTAATAACTCAAAACTAAAGCTAGGGTTTGGAGTTTATACCTTCCTTGCAGAGTGGAGAATCAAGAGAATGGCTTGGAATCACCCTTAAAGTCCTTATCCAAGCTTAAACTAAACAAAACTTCAAGAACAAAAATTTTAGTTCTTGAAAAACACTATTCACCATCTTCTTCCCTGATTTATTGGAAGAGATTGTGAAGGAATTAGAAGCTTAAACTTATAGGATATCCATATCTATGTACAAGAAACCTTGGATAATTACCTTGTGATTTAACAATGCTTGGAACTTGATTTTGATTTTTTTCTTCCTTTGGAAAAGCAAGAAGCCGAGAGCAAGCTTGGAAGAAATAAACTGTTTTGTGTTTTGTTTGGTGAAAAATGAAATGTTTGGCTTGGTTGGTTGAATTTTGATTTGTTTTAGGTTAATTACCTAATTAACCTTGATTTTGTGTGGTTATCATTCAACCACACTTCCTCCCCCCCATATCATGTTTACATCATCAAGTGATGTCACCCTCCCTCCTTTGTCCTCTTCCTATTGGTTTGATGACATCATCCCCACTAATCCCTTTGATTAGCTTCTAATTGTTTGCCTAATGACCGCTGATCTGTTATACGGTTCGCTTAACTTTCGTTCTCGTTTCTCGTTTGAGGGATCATACCCGGGATTCTTATTACTTGGGTTTCCCTAACCTTTCTCAATACATTATAATCCTTTTATGATCTTGTCTTATAATCCTTTTATTTAAATCCTTTTTATCCTGTTACCTTATACTTAATTCTTTCCGTATCTAGTGGATTTCCGGGAAAAATCAAAGTGTTCGGATTTGGATTCTGACGATCTTTACATACACTTATATACCACATAGAGTACTAATAATATCTCAGAAGATCAATAAAAGAATCCCTACATAGTGTGGCATGAAAGTTTTCTCATTCAGCATAATCTGCAAAATCACTATTCATAAGGGTTTCAAAAATTTCCAAAAATTGGGGTTATTACACTAGTGGGAATAGGGATCCTACATTCCATCACACAACCTCGGCTATAGCACGAAACGTCATGTGATGTTCAATAGGCAGACAACTCTTGTCAATTACATCTTATGTTATTCCCTAATAAAACTTTAGCCTCTTGAATAATTGAGTCACGGCTGTAGCACGACAGACTCAATATTCTAAGCCAAGTCTAACCCAACATTTCATACAATTGAATCAGTCTCCAACGGCTCACGGCTGCAGCACGTAACGACCTTTAGATTCTAATTCAATGTACACATCTCTATGTAATAGACAAGTATTTCTTATTTCGAAATCAAAGCCCTCGGTTGTAGCACGAAACGACAATGATTTAAAAATAAGAACTACTTTCTACCATGTTGGAAGGCTATGACCGACACAAGCTCGTTGTGTCATTGGCCAATTACTACTTGATATTATTAAATTTAGAGTGATAATATTATGTTACAATCATAATCATATTATATAGAGATTATTCCTTTTAAATTAAATATTTCAAATCAATAATCTATAATCAGATGATTCCCAGATCGGGGGGAGCATTGTCAAGAGGCGTCACTTAATACCCCTTTCTTACAGATCAAAATCTGTTTTTGACAGAATCATCATTTCTCTCAATATTGAAAATTCATATTTAATTACGTGTTTTATAAACACAAGAATCTCATGATTGTATTCATAATATTATTGTTAAGGCAAGAAACGATTCTTATTCTAGATTTTCTAGAGCACGCCTTATTTTAATTTAAGTTCACCTAAATCTATCATCGCATGGTAAAAATAGGCATATATCTCATATATAAAAATAAATAAACAAGTAAGCATGCAAGTAATATCATGTCACACATTGATATAATGATGTATGGATTTATTATAGCATTTAAAAGCAATTAAAACAATTAAAACATGCTTTAAAACACTTTCGGGAATATAAACAGTTCAAAACTTTTATATATAAAATATTTGACCACTCCATTAGATCTGTCTCGAAAAAACGAATCTAACGAAATATTGCACGCCCAAAACGGAGTTACGAAACTCCTAAAAAATCAAATTTAATGTGGACAGACGGGCTGTAACGCATTACAGGAATGCGTTACAAGGGCTGTAACACATTCCGGTAATGCGTTACAACACTGTTAATCCCTTAACGGGTGTAACACATTCGGTAAATGCGCAACAGCGTGTAACGCATTTCCGAAATGCGCGACACCCCCCCCGGCGGTTGCGCTTCACGCGCCCAGCTCCCCGACCGTTGCAAAAATTTTTTTTCTTTCTGCTTTCCTGCCGTTACAAAACCAGGGTGACCCCCCCCTTCCTTTACTCCCTCACTTAATAACTTTTATTAATATGTTATCATTTTAATTTTACTATTAATAAAATAATTAATATTCAATTAATAAATTAATAAAAATCAAAATAATATAATTTCTTAAATCAGGCAGTAGCAGAAAATTATCAGATCAGCCAGGGGTCCTGTGCAAATTTTAATCATATGTATTCACATGCATAATTATTTCATGAATTTTAGTTAAAATATTTTTTTTTTAAATTCATAACAAATAATCTACACATCACAAAATTATTAAAAAAAAATACCTAGATGATCTACAATACTTGTAGAACCCAGATCAGTAGTCAAGATCTAATGCAAAAATTATTTTGAATTAATTCATAATTAAATCTAAATAAACTTGCAAAAATCATAACAAATCCATACATGCATAAAAAAATCTGAATTTTTTTATATGAATCTCTATATGCAGAACCTAGCTCTGATGTCAATGAAGGAATTTACGGATGAGCGGAAGCGTGATATAACAATTATTCCATAAAAACCATGTATCGCATATATAGAAAAACGTATAAATCAAATAAAAGAACGGGGGAATCATGCCCATACCTTAAAATCGAAACTTTATAAAATGGTTGCTAGCAGTTGCTTCTCAGTGTGTGAAGCACTCTACCGGTATCCACCAAGAATAATCCTCTTCGATGAAGCTTTTATAAAACCAAGCTTTTTATAAAAATGGAGTTTTGGGAGAGAGAGAGAGGAAGAAGATGGAGGCTATCTTCTTTTTAGGTTTTTCATAAAAACAAGTGTGTCTTTAGAATGAGCCATCTCATTCTATTTATAAGACTCTCCTAGGGATTTTATAATATATCTATATATATATATTAGCCCCATATTTTATCTTTATAAAATGCTTTAATAATAATTAAAATTATTTTAATCATTATTTCTTTTTCTAAACTATTTAGAAAATAATTCTGTCTCTCTCAATATTTCATCAAAGAAAATATTCTTTTATGGTGTGACCCTGTAGGTTCAATATTTTGCCGGTAGTAGAAATAAATAATAATAAACTTTTCTTAATTATTTACATGAATACTAAAATTCACTAAATATAATTAACTGATTAATTATATTTATTCTACATCGTGAGTGATGCTTCTCAACATATCGCGACTATCCGGATAATATGAATTCACTGCTTAGAATACCAGGAACCTGTCAGTGACTAGTTACCGTACAATGAATTCCCTCTACCCTTACAATATCCCGATTAAATGTAAGGCATGGATCTCGTGCCAGGCCTATCAAATTTAAACATATGATTTCTTATTCATAATGCAAAGTTCATATTAATGCAAATTAGAAACTCCTTTCTAATTTCATACACTCTGGCCAGAGATTCCAGAACTCGCATACTAAGAATAACATAGGATATTCTCTTCCTATACTGGAAGGGGTAGATCCTCTATTGACGTTAACTATCTTTATACACAAATCCCTATGCCCAGAATAGACCTAATGGATGTCCTTGAGACTAAGGACTAAACCAATGCACAGTTCATAATATACAAGATAACTTTAACGATCTCAAGTCTAAGGACACTTGTACAACTATCACTCAGTGAATAACTATTGACACGTGAGTAATCTCCATTAGTTGTTCAACTTATCGAGTCATGTTCAGTGAACTTATTCCCTAATAAGCACCTACATACTAGCTATAGTGTCGCCGCACAAATGCCTAAGAGAACGGACATCCTCCTGAAGGGAGCAAGCATAGTATGTACCAATCTTTGCGGATCCACTAACATCCGATTAGTTATCCTATGATCAGGAACTGTTTAAGTCTAGAGTTATCAACTTCTAGATCTCACTATTATAATCTCATTATAATTCTAGAAGCTTTACTCTAAACTATGGAGCATCTTATTTAAAACACTTTAAATAGATAAAGCCCATAATAAAACCAAAACAAGTCTTTTATTAATTTTAATGAAATCAAATAGGAATACAAAAAAGTTCTTCCTAACTCATCATACATGATTGGATTTAGGACAAACACTTTCAGTATTAAGATAGTATTTTTCAGATTATTGTTATAGGTTGGTTTTGTATTAAATGTAACCTAAGTCATACTTAAACCTGTAAAAGGTCTTGGTAAAAGGGGGTCGTAGTTATATTATTAATGATTTGAATTATGTTGTGATTAGTGACGTCAACTCCTGACCCCGAGGTTGAGGCCGTCACAGTTGGTATCAGAGCTACAGGTTTGAGTCCCTGATTTAGGTTAGGAGTAGAGTCAAAAGAGTATAGGAAGGTTTATATATAGATGTGAGTCAGCAACTCAATCAGAGGAGCAAGTCTATGAGTTTAGTCAAGGGTTTCGGAAGTGTAACCCAGACGTTTATTGAGGATTGACTGGAACTGCCCTAACCTAGAGTACGTTTCCGTCGCATATGTATTATTAGTAATGTTCGATAGAGATTTCTAGTTTTTCCTCGAGAAAAAGAGTCTGATTGCGAGGATTCAGTGTTGAGCGAGCCCTTGTTGTGTCAGTTGAGAAGACGCCAACGTTATTTCTAAATATCGCCTTTTCTATGTCAAGGAATGTTATTGGCCCGATTGTGTGACCTTAGTGAGTTCGAATATGATAATAGTCAGTGGCCATTCTGACGGCCAAGTTTTTTAGTGAATGTGGATCAGAACGGGAGGTGGTATCTTTGAACCCTCATACTTCTTCCTTGAAATGCATTTTGTTTCCAGAGTCATTGCTTTTTATCCTATAAGTTGCTTACTTTTCCTGTGAGAAAGTTGAGAACTCGGAGTAAACCACTTAGGGTCCTGCTGGTTTAATTATAAATCAGATTTTTTCCCTTCTTATTTGTAAATCTCTATTTAAATATTGTTTCTTTTCTCGAAGATTCTATCGGTTGATTGGGGCAAATAATGCATATGAGTTGACCATTTGTCTGTGTGACAAAAGGGTCTAGTAGGACGCCACCGATGTTTGTGTTGTGAGCTATGCGGTACTAAGACTGGACATTTTATGTAATTGTATGATTGCTCTCAGTCATACCTACATCTTCTTCACTGGTTCCTTCTTATTCTCTTTTCTTGAATTTGAAATTTCATTGGATATTCTAGGATAATAAATATATGTGATTAGATGATCCTCGTTATTGAAAGCAAGTAAGAGTGATTGTCGAGAAGAACGAGAGTCCTATATCAGGATATCATTTAAGAATAATGGTAACCGCGAGAGTTCAGGACCTAATGATGGAATTATAGCCTCAGGAAAAGTAAATCAATGGTTGATGAGTTACTTGCGGGTGATAAGAAATCATCCTTAGAAGAAGGATTGTGTTAGGTCACACACACTGTAGAAGGGGGTTGAATACAGTGTATAGCACAATCAAATCGAATTCTAATAACACAAGTAACAGAAAACAGACTTTATTCAAAGCAATAAACTCTGTTACAATATGGAACTGTCCTCTCTCAGTGATGAACAAATATCACGAGAGCTGCTAGGGTTACAATGAATAATATTCTCGATAATGATAACACTTATAGTGTAAACCCTATGTCTGTGTTTATATACTATACAGTTACAAGATAATCGCTAATTGATATGGAATATAATTCTGCTTCCTAAAATATATCAATCAGATATCTTTTCTTCCAAGAATTCCATTCTTCATAGAATTCCTTCTTCATGCATATCTCTTCTTACATTTGTCTTGATCTTATTTCCTTTTAATCAGCCGCCTTCCTTATCTGAAAGTTTCCTTTAAGTCCTGATATTATCTCCTGATAAATATCTCCTGAACCTTAAGTACTGATAACTTAAGTTCTGACTTCAGTATAAATGTTGATTTCAGTTAAATACTAATTTGTCCTGTTTAAGTAAGATCTGAAAACTAAACATAAATCATATTAGTCATGACATTATCAAATATATCTAACAATCTCCCCCAACTTGTAAATTAGCATAATATACAAGTTTAACAGATATTTGATGATGTCAAAAACATTAAGTACAAACGCATGAGAAATTGACTAGATAACTACAACTTAAAGTCCTTAAAGCTTTACCAACTTTAACTTCTGATAACAACTTCAGTCTGTATATATATCAGAATTTGAGCAGTTGTAGATCTTGACTTGGCTTCACTTTCTGATCTCTCTGATGTCAGGAGTTGTTCTGAGATAGTTCTTTAACAAACATCTCTCAGCAAATTTGAGTTCATCAATCATCCTCCTTTTAGCATCTTTGAGTTCTGCAGAATCTTCACCAGTTTGGAAGATAGCAACCCTGAGATCATTAATTCTAGCTTTCCTTATGTCCTGATTCAGTCTGATCAAATATGCCTTGTCAGACTCAAGATTGAATTCTACAGCCTTATAACCCAGAAAGGTAGTTATAATCTTAGCAGAGTTAGGCTTCATCTCAACAATATCACCCTTGTGATCTCTGTACTTTGGAAGATATGTGCTGTCAGACTTTACAGAATAAAGTCTTTTCTGTCTCTGAATTTGAGTCTTCAAATAGTTTGCAGCACTTTCTGTTATTCTGTCATTCACTTGAAGTAAAAATAAAACATGTTCCAGTTCTTCAAAATACTTCAGTGGAATAGCATTTTCCCTTATATAGTAAACCCTACCATCTGTCATGAAATATAACAAGATGTGTTCTTTCAAGTAGGTATGATAAACCATCTGTACAGATTCTAGTTGATTCAATCTTTCAGGAGTTGCTCCAACACCTGGTTCACTTAAGGAAGTTGGATCATTGGTTGTGATCTGTACTCTTCTTTCATCAGCACTACCCAATCCAGATTTATCTCTAGCTTCCTTTCCAGTAACCACTCTTGCTTCAAAACCACTTGCTACAGTCTTCAAAGGTTGAGTCTGTTTGGCTCTAGTGAAACCTGATAGGAGTAACCTTGAGGAATTAACATGAGCAATGTCAGAGGTTTCCTTTGATTTATCTTCTGATATCAAGTCAACTTGAGCTATGTCAGAGGTTGCTTGCTTCATGGTTATATCAGAACTAACTATATCTTGACTCTGAACAACTTGAGCCATGTCAGAGGTTGTCTTAGAAATCTTTCTTGAAGTCAGAGTTAGATCAACATCTTCAACAAAAATTTCTTCATCCATAGGAGGCACATAAACCTTTATAGGTTCACCAACTTTTTCTTTGCCCTTGGACCTTGGATCTATCTGCAATTGTGATTTAGCCTTGGTTGTCTCAAGATTTTTCCTTTCTTTTATCACAATGCCTTTGGCCTTAGGAAGTTTCTTTTTACCAACAGAAGCTTCAGATTTAGAGTTGACTTTTTCTGACTTAAGTCTAGCTTCTTCTTCCATTAGACTCTCAAAGTCCATTCCTAGATTTTTTTTCAGAAATAACTGTCTTGAAATTTCTTCATCAAAATCCAAAAGTTCATCAGAACTTATCATTTTACCAGTATTAGAGGTTATTCTTCTCCCAGTATCAGAACTTGTTCTATGATTTGTAGTTCCAGCTCTTCTTGATGAGAGACTTCTACCTTGACCATGACCTCCACCCATTCCAGAGTTTCCCTGGTCATCTTTTTCATCATCCTTCCCCTTCAGTGTCTTAACAGTTTTGCATTTGGACTTAATTTCTTTCTCCCCCTTTTTGGCATCAGCAGGTAAAAGAAGAGAGACAAGTAATTCCACTGAGGATTGGATTTCATCAAGTTGAGATTGCTGAGAAGCTAGATTTTTCAAAATTTCATCAATCTGAGATTGTTGCTACTCCTGGGTTTTCTCAATGTAAGCAACTCTGTCAAAGGTAGGTTGGAAAAAACTTTTCTTTTCAATTTTCTTAGTCATTTCTTGCTTGAGTAATTCTTCCTGAATTTTATGCACCTCGGCATGAGTTATTGAATGTAGACCTTGAAGATGTCTAGTACTCAATGCAGTAACTCGTAGCTGTGTCTTGAAATCATCATTAATTAGCATCTCATCAGCTTTTGTCAAGTGCTCAGCAAGAATTTTCTCAGATGGAACAAAGGTGACTGTGTTCCACTCCATAGTCCACTCCTGTCCTCTTGGAGTTTCACTCCAAGGTACTGGTGCTTCCCCTGTAACAAACTTCTTGACTATCTCACTTTTGTGAACAGTTTGTTGAGGTGCATATCCTGATGGACCAGCTGTATTAGCATCTTCTTTTGTAGCAGCATCACCAATATCATCAGCATTTGCAACATCAGAACTTACGGAGTCAACATCCTCTAATAAAAGAACAGTATGAGAGGCTATTGAGGCTTCAACATCATCCTCTAAGTGTTGATCTGCTTCCAAGTTCTGATCAACAACCATGTTATGATGCTCACCTATAATCTGATCATAAATGTCTAGATGCAGAGAAGGTGTTGTAGACAATTCTGGAGTTTCATTAGCATCAGTAATTGGTGTTGTTGATGGATTAATTGGAGCTATTGGAGCTTCTATATAAAGAACCTCAGGCACAATTAGGTTGTGAATATCAACCTCAGCACTTGTGCCTGGGTCTGCAGTAGATACTGGTTCATTGATAGGAGACACAAGTGGTCTTGATACTTTATCTTGAGCAGTTTCCTGAGTTGGTGACAATGGAGGTGTAGATGCAGTGGCTTCAGCAAATTCTGGCTCTTTTGAGATCAGAGATTCCTGATCTCCTACCTTAGCTGCTGCTTCCTCATCCTCTGAAACTGACTCAACCATGTACCTTTGTGCTCTCTGTTTCTTGTATCTCTTTGAAGGTGGAGATTCCTTGGGAGTTTCATCTAAATACATCCTTTTAAGCCTTTTGAGAAGCTTAGATCCCCCAATTCCAGTATCCTTCGGAGAAGAGACCTTCTCAGCTTCTTTGACAACAGGTTCTGACACAGGAACCTGTTCCTCACTGTTTGACTCATCTCTCAGAACAATCCTCCTTCTCCTCTGTGGTGTCTGAGGTACAGTCTTTGTCCTATTGGGCTTTGAAGATGAAGGCCTCACAGTATGTGCTGATAATGAAGGTTGAGATATCTGTGAAGGTTTGATATATGTTCTGATAGAGGGTTAAGTAGGTTGAGATGTATATGTGGTATGTTCTGATGGTTGTTGTGGTATCTGGGATGTGTTGGTGGGTTGAACATCAGGATAAACAGATCTGTAGGTTTGAGGATCAGCATTTACCAGGATCTGTTTTACAGACTGAGGTATCTGTAAAGGTCTAACTACCTTTTTCTTAAGGTCAGCATTTACCAGATCATTAAAAGCCCGTTTTGCAAGTTTAAAGGGTGGAAATAAAGAGCTGGCTAGTTGAGGGTCATCAGCACAACAAAAAGTATATATAAGCTGACAGAATCTAGCAAAGTATACGACATTCCTATCCTCTGTCATCCTATCCCCTATAAAGCCTAGCACAACACTTGCAAAATCAAAATGAGTTTGGTGAATAATAGCATACCCGATGTGTTGACTCATAATTGGAATGACATCAAAGTTGGAACACTTATTGGCGAATGCCTTAGTGATGCGGTCGAAGAAAAAGCTCCATTCCTTTCTGATATGTGCTCGTTTCAACTGTCCAAGCTTGGCCAAACTCTTCTCATACCCCAAATTGGCCATGAGCTGCTGGAGAACAGGTTCCTCGGTGTTGAGAAAATGCAGCCTTCTAGTAAGTGTAGAGCTTTACGAACTGCTCCAGGAGTTACCACATGCTCAACATCATTTATTTCAAAAATAATGCTAGGAGTACCAGTAGCACCACCATTATCAAAATGCCCAGTCCGCCAAAACGTCAGAACTTGTTGGCTGGAAATGACTTGAGGCTGGGTCAACGCATACCCAATCTCACTGTGTGCTAGAAGATCTTGCACAAAGTGCAAATCAGATGGAGCTTCAGCATGGTTTAAGATTACAGCATAGTTGTTGGGTACAAACTTGGCTCCATCTATAATCAAATCCTTATGTGCCATGAGAAAAATTGAGAAATAAGGTTGCTTGTAAGGTGTTTGATAAAATGTCTGTATGAAAAAAAAAATATCAGGAGATGAGAGAGAATAGAAGTAAAGAAAGAGAGATAAAGTGTGAAAGTAAATAAAAGATTTTACAATCTTCTCTCTCTTTTACTTATACACGGTAGAAAAAGTGACCGTTGTACACCTGTCAGACATGCAGCAGTAAAGGATAATTAATGGGCACGGGAATACAGTAATCATTACTTATCACATGCAGTATTTCAAGGAAAAACTGTTCCACTTACCAGTAATCCCATTAATTAAGGTAGTTCAGTTTTAATTTAAAATTTAAAACTGTTCTCACTTATAAATTATTTTTACTGCGAGACCAATATTCTGTAAAAGTATGACCAATGATAAAATGACCATAAGGAAACCAAGTAGCATATATTTACACGTCAGAATCAGAACTTGATTTGTATCAGAGTTAAAATGGTCGTCAGAATATAGGTAAATCGGGATTTATAAATGCATCAGAATATCAAACGACTCAGAGACAAAATCTTGCAAAAATATAAAATTTCATTAATATATTGAGCAAATACATTCCATGAAATTTAAATTACATCAGAAAAATACAAGATTGTCCTAAGCTACAAATCCTAACATCAACAGCTTTTGTCCTAAGCTAAGAAGCCAGCAAAGCTGACGATGAAGAGAAACAGGTAGGAGAAATTATTTCATGCGCTCCTGCTGTTGGAGAGCTTCCAACCGTTCCTCTTCCAGTCGCTCAAGATGGCGATGGTAGTCCATGTAAAAGAACAAGAGGTTTGTAAGGACCTTTTGGGGAACCGAGTCCCAAATCTCATCAGGAATGGCAGTGATATGCCATTCCTTCTGCCATTCTGTACACCTCATGGTGAGAGTGAAGGTATCATAGTTCAGAGCTAAGTCGTAATGAACCATGGTTGTGATGAGAGAAAAAGAAATGAGTTGGAGGGTTTGAGAGAAAATGAGAGATGGGATTGCTGGAAATGAGGTGTTGGTTTATATAGCCAATAGAATGTCAAGAGACGCAAGGAAAATTGAATGGTTATAGGTAGAAATAATTCTACCTCGTCTCCCTAGACTGATGAGAATAAAAACAGCCATTGGAAGTGTAAAACAGGATTTAATGCGCACATGAAACAAGTAAAAAATACTGTGCATAGACGTGTACCACTAACCCTAACTATATTGACTGTTAATATCTCACCCAAACATATTCTGATTTTAAATAAGACTGTGTCAGATTTTAACCACAAATAAGTCAAGCAAAGAAATAGAGTGTAATATCAGAACTTAGATTTATATCAGAACTTAACAGTCATCAGAACATGATTCCTTAACTCGAAAAGTGAATGCCTATTTCTGCAATTTTTCACACAAATTCTGATTTCATTTCTTCAGAACTTAATCATAAGAACTTTCATCAAAACTTGTCCTCGGAATTTATGCAATATGACACATATACTGTTCATCTAAAATATCATTTATCACCACAGTAATTTTCATCATTCATATGGAGTGTATGTGTGTGGAGTAAGCTAAATATCAGATAAGGATTAAAGTTTGATTCACTTCGGTACATCTTAGAAATAAGACAGAACTAAGAACTTTGCTCAAAATCTGTCATAAATCTGAAGTCTACTTTAGAATGAGTTCATGCATGAGTCCACCTCAACTGTTTTGTGCTCATTTTATGCATCTTTTGAAATTCCATTTTATAGTGGCTTCTCAGTGTAAGTGAGTCACGACTGCTTATCAGAATTTATGTTATTATCAGCGTATTTCTCCAGTAATCATAGAGTGTCACCAAGAAAAATATTTAATTTTGCTTTTCTGATGCATATTACTTAATACCAGCAATGCACTTGGGTCTTCCCTTTCACAGTTTTTACTCTAGATCTCAAAGGAGTACCTGATTATTATTTCTTTTTCTTTTCTTTTTCTTTTGATAAGTGAGGCTTATCAGCACTTAGTACATTCATCAGATTTATGAACATCAGAACTTAACAGATGAGAAGCATTATTCTAGTTTTTGACTTAGTAAAAAGATAGATAAAGTAAACTTAACTAAGCTCAATATCAGAATTTTCTTGTGTCAATAGATGTCCACATAAATAATTACTTCTAACATGGGATTTGTTGGTATATTAAAGACTACTAGGTCAGCATCTAGCATATTTATCCTCATTGGATTGAATAATCACAGAAACATTCATGTCACTATCGAGTTAAGAAATTCACATGAGACAACAATCAGTACTTAAGCAATTTTTAATTAAGCACAAAATACACAAAGATAGTAATATCTGTAAATACTGATCATAAAGTCTGATGCATCAGAACAAAAGCTAAGTAGATTTAGAGAAAGAACCTGAAACCATTCCAAGTTCATTTACCAATCTTGTAAAAGTAGCTTCACACAGTGGTTTTGTGAAGATATCTGCTAGTTGTTGATCTGTTGGAACAAAGTGCAATTCCATTGTACCTTCATCCAAAGAATCTATGCACAACAGCTTCCTGCAGCAATGTACTCTGCTTCTGCAGTTGATGTGGAAATTGACTATTGTTTCTTGCTAAACCAAGAAACCAATCTGCCTCCAAGAAATTGGCAGCTTCCACTTGTGCTTTTCCTGTCAATTTTGCAACCTGCAAAATCTGCATCTGAGTAACCTATTAGTTTAAAGTCTGATTCTCTGGGATACCACAATCCCAGATCAGCTGTTCCCTTAAGATACTTGAAAATTCTTTTCACAGCTGTTAAGTGAGGTTCTCTTGGATCTGCTTAAAATCTTGCACAAAGACAGGTAGCATACATGATATCAGGTCTACTAGCAGTTAGATAGAGTAGAGAGCCAATCATACCTCTGTAATCAGTAATATCTACTGATTTACCAGTATCCTTATCCAGTTTTGTTACTGTGGCCATGGGAGTGGATGCACTTGAACAATCTTGCATTCCAAATTTCTTCAGCAAATTTCTGGTGTACTTGGTTTGACAAATAAAAGTGCCTTCTTCATTCTGCTTGACTTGAAGGCCCAGAAAATAGCTAAGTTCCCCCATCATACTCATTTGATATCTTGACTGCATCAGTTTGGCAAACTTCTTGCAAAGTCTGTCATTTGTAGAACCAAAGATGATATCATCAACATATATCTGAACCAAAAGTAAGTCCTTTCCATGGTTGAGGTAGAACAGTGTTTTGTCTATAGTTCCTCTGTTGAATCCACTTTCTAGAAGAAACTGAGCTAAAGTCTCATACCATGCTCTTAGAGCTTGCTTAAGGCCATAAAGTGCTTTATCAAGCATGTAGACATGATTTGGATATTTGGGATCTACAAAGCCTGGAGGTTGTTCAACATATACTTCCTCTTCCAATTCTCCATTGAGAAAATCACTTTTCACATCCATTTGAAAGACAATAAACTTTTTGTGAGCAGCATAAGCCAAAAATATCCTTATGGCTTCCAATCTAGCAACTGGTGCAAATGTTTCATCATAATCAATTCCCTCATGTTGAGAATATCCTTTTACAACCAACCTTGCTTTATTCTTTGTAATTATGCCATCACTATCAGTTTTGTTTCTGAACACCCACTTTGTACCAAC
The DNA here is from genome assembly GCF_009905375.1 of Apium graveolens. NCBI lineage: Eukaryota > Viridiplantae > Streptophyta > Magnoliopsida > Apiales > Apiaceae > Apium > Apium graveolens. Next base: position 293,919,873 of record NC_133648.1, read on the forward strand.
AACAAATCTGCTCTTTGGTCTTGGCACTAGGGTCCAGACTTTGTTTCTTTCAAATTCATTTAACTCTTCCTGCATTGCTTGCACCCAATCAGCATCTTGAAGAGCTTCTTCCACTTTCTTTGGTTCAGTCTGAGAAAGAAAAGAATTATAAAGACATTCACTTGAAGTAGCTGTTCTAGTTCTGACACCTGCATCAGGATTTCTAATAATTAAGTCAGGTGTATGTGGTTTAGTCCACTTCCTTGCAGATGGAAGGCTTTCTCTAGAACTGGATGCTCCCCCATGATCCATGTTATCTTCATCAATATTTTCTGATGCTCCCCCTGAAACTATGCTCTCTGAGTTGGATTCTTCAGAATTTAAGTTTTCAGAACTATAAGAACTTGAAGAGCCAGTTGTATGTTCTGATGCTTCTTGAGATGTGGTTGTATCTTCAGTATGCTCCCTCTGCACATGTGTATCTTCCTTTGGCGTAGTCACCACAGTTTCAATAACATCAGAGTTTAATCCATCAGAGTTTGCAGTATCAGGATTTAGACTGTCAGGATTTGCAGTATCAGAATTTAGACTGTCAGGATTTGCAGTATCAGAATTTAAGTCTTCATTTTCAAATCTCAGCTGATCATGATCATTGAAATCTTCAAGTCCAGTAATCTTCTTATCATCAAAGGAGACAATGATAGATTCCATGAAAACCCTTGTTCTTATATTGTAGACTCTGAAAGCTTTTGTGGAAAGTGGATATCCAACAAAAATTCCTTCATCAGCTTTTAAATCAAATTTGGATAGCTGTTCAGGGTGAGTCTTAAGAACAAAACACTTGCATCCAAATACATGAAAATACTTCAGATTTGGCTTCTTTTTCTTCACCATCTCATATGGTGTCTTTCCTTGCTTTTTAATGAGTGTTGCATTCTGAGTAAAACAAGTAGTCTGCACAGCTTCAGCCCAAAAATAGGTTGGAAGCTTTGCTTCATCAAGCATAGTTCGTGCAGCTTCAATGAGAGTTCTATTCTTCCTTTCAACAACTCCATTTTGTTGTGGAGTTCCAGGAGCAGAAAATTCCTGCTTGATTCCATGGTCTTTACAGAACTCTTCCATTATCAATTTCTTGAACTCAGTGCCATTATCACTTCTTATTATTTTCACAGAATCTTTGACCAATTTATCCAGTTGCTTGACATGATCAATCAAGATAGATACAGTTTCACTTTTGTGTGCAAGAAATACACCCATGTGTATCTGGTGAACTCATCCACTATGACCATAGCATATTTCTTCTTTGCAATAGACATGACATTCACTGGACCACATAGATCAACATGTAATAGGTGATATGGCTCAAGAATTGATGATTCAATCTTGCTCTTGAATGAAGATTTTCTTTATTTAGCCTTCTGACAAGAATCATAAAGGCCATCAGGAGCAAATACTGACTTTGGCAGTCCTCTCACAAGATCTTTCTTGACTAGTTCATTTATATTGTTGAAATTTAAATGAGAGAGTTTCTTGTGCCAGTTCCAGCTTTCTTCAATTAATGCTCTACTCATCAGATAGATTGCAGAACCATCAGTACTTGTTGAAAGCTTGGCTTCATAAATGTTACCATGCCTGTATCCTTTCAGAACAACTTTGCCTTTAGATTTGCTTACAATTTCACAGTGTTCTTCAAAGAAATCCACATGATAACCTCTGTCACAGATTTGACTAACACTCAGCAGATTGTGTTTAAGTCCTGAGACCAGAGCTACTTCTTTAATGATGACATTCCCAAGATTGATATTGTCATATCCCAATGTTTTTCCAATGTTGCCATCTCCATAAGAAACACTTGGGCTAGTTTTCTCCATAAAATCTGATAGCAGGGCTTTATTTCCAGTCATATGTCTTGAACATCCACTGTCCAGAACTAGGATATTTTTCCTGTTGCCCTGCAATCACAAAGACCACTAATGATTAGTTTTAAGGACCCAGACTTGCTTGAATCATGTGGCCTTATTAAGGTTGTTAACATTTGCAGCGGATTTAGCATCAGAGTTTATGTTAACATTTTTCTTATCAGCATTTATACTATCAGACTTTGTATCAGAACTTACACTAGAAGGAACAATGCTAACTTTGTACAAACTATGATATTCCTTACAAGTATAAATGGAATGCCATAAACTACCACAATGAAAACAAGGATTTTGTGGCCTATATCTAACAGTCTGACTCTTAACTCCTGATTTTGAAGGTAAGGAGTTTATGTTCTTATTCTTCCTGCAAAAAGAAGCCAGATGGTTAGAACTTCCACAGTTATGACATGTTTTTCTAGGAGCATTAAGAACAGGCTTATAATCATTGCTTTTATTCACACCTTCCTTTCCATTCCTATTTTTCCTAGGTGACTTTACCTTGTTTATATTCTTTACATCTTTCAGCTTATGCTTAAGCTGCTTCTTTGTCATTAAGCCCACGTTATCTTCAGTTGTCTTTTCCTGTTTTAGTTTGTCAGAAGTTAATTCCTCTTTAACTTCTGATTTCTCAGTATCAGACTTTACAGCAACAAACTTAACAGGTTTTAACTTTGTCTTTTGTTCAACAACTATAGGCTTAATTTCTACAGTTCCTTTATCATTCTTATCATCTCCATAACCTAAGCCCTCTTTCCAGTTTCCACTACTTAACAAATTCTGAGTTGTTCTGCCAGAGTTAGTCCAAGTCCTGATAATCTCTCTTTCCTTTTCTAACTCAGTCTTTAGAGATTCATTCATTTTAAGTACTTCATCCCTAACATAGAAAGCATCATCTCTATCTTTCTAAGTTTGATGGAACATGACTAACTCTTTTTCTAAATAATCATTCCTCTTTTTACAAGCAAGATTTTTAGAAGTTAATCTTTCACATGTTAAAGTTTGATCTCTATAACTAATGAACATGGTTTTAAGATATCTTCTCAACTCATTAATATCATCAGTATGAAAGGCATAAGTAGTTTGAGGTACCTTTAACTCAGCAGCTTCAGGACTGCTATCAGCATTTGCCATATCATCATTTTTCATCAAGGCATAATTCTCCTCACTTTCAGAATCTGAAGTGTCTGTCCAGCTTTTCTTCTTTATGACAAGAGCCTTGCCTTTGTCACTCTTCACTTTCTTGCAATCAGGAGATATGTGGCATTTCTCACCACAGTTGTAGCATTTGACATTTGTGTAATCTCCTCTGTCAGACTTCCCTCATTTGCCTTCAGATTTTTTGAAATTCTTCTTATCAGAACTTGCACCTTTCCTGGAAAACCTCTTTCCCTTCCTGAACTTCCTGTATGCAATCCTTGTGATTCCCTTCACCATAAGAGCACACAGCTTCATCATCTCTTCATCAGCATCCATCTCAGGCAAGCTTTCAGTTTCTGAGTCATCATCACTATCAGAACTTGATGACTCAGTATCAGTCTTTGTGATGAGAGCTTTTCCCTTGCCTTTCCTTGAGGTAGCTGCCTTGGGGGATTCTTCTTTAGCCTTAAGAGCAACTGTCCTTGACTTTCCTCCTTTCCTCTTGCTTCTTTGTTCCATCTCAAGTTCATGAGTCTTGAGCATCCCATAAATTTCATCAAGAGTTATTTCATCAAGATTATAGTTGTCCCTTATAATTGTTGCCTTCAAATCCCAACTTTCAGGAAGAGCTAACAGGAATTTAAGATTTGAATCTTCAATATCATACTCCTTATCAACTAGTGACAAATCATTCAAGAGTTTGACAAATCTGTCATATAAATCAGTCAATGACTCATTAGGCTTTGAGTCAAAGTGTTCATACTCTTGAGTGAGTATTGTCTTCCTGTTCTTATTAATCGAATCAGTTCCCTGGCACCTTGTCTCCAAGGCATCCCATATCTCCTTTGCAGTCTTGCAGTTAATTACCCTGTTTGACATTACATTATCAATGGCACTATGCAGCAAGTTTCGTACCTTAGCATCCTTAGCAATTGATGTGATATCTTCAGCAGTGTAATCACTCTTCTCCTTTGGTACGGACTTTGCTGCTTCACCTGCAACTACAACATCGAGTTTTGTTGGCTTGTGAGGTCCTTCATGGATTCTGTCAAGATATTCTGGATCAGTAGCTTCCAGAAACATAGTCATCCTCACCTTCCATATGGGATATTCAGATGGCTTCAGTATGGGAACTCTAATAGCCTCATATCGACTATGTATTTGAGTCTTTGGTGGTTCTTCAGTTTTGGTGGGCTTAGTTGGAGTTTCTGCTTCGGACATGATTGTTTTTGGATCTCAAACTGTTTGTGTGTTAACAGATAGGTTCTGATACCACTTGTTAGGTCACACACACTGTAGAAGGGGGTTGAATACAGTGTATAACACGATCAAATCGAATTCTAATAACACAAGTAACAGAAAATAGACTTTATTCAAAGCAATAAACTCTGTTATAATATGGAACTGTCCTCTCTCAGTGATGAACAAATATCACGAGAGCTGCTAGGGTTACAATGAATAATATTCTCAATAATGATAACACTTATAGTGTAAACCCTATGTCTATGTTTATATACTACACAGTTATAAGATAATTGCTAATTGATATGGAATATAATTCTGCTTCCTAAAATATATCAATCAGATATCTTTTCTTCCAAGTATTCCATTCTTCATAGAATTCCTTCTTCATGCATATCTCTTCTTACGTTTGTCTTGATCTTCTTTCCTTTTAATCAGCCGCCTTCCTTATCTGAAAGTTTCCTTTAAGTCCTGATATTATCTCCTGATAAATATCTCCTGAACCTTAAGTACTGATAACTTAAGTTCTGACTTCAGTATAAGTGCTGATTTCAGTTAAGTACTGATTTATCCTGTTTAAGTAAGATCTGAAAACTAAACATAAATCATATTAGTCATGACATTATCAAATATATCTAACAGGTTGGTTGAAACCTGAATGATGGTGCTTAGTAGAGTCAGTGTTCCTTAAGCTTGACTCGATTTACCAGCTTGTTCTATATAGTGTGTGGCTAATATATATTCAGCCGATTTTTGTGGTATGTTGGATAAGTTTAGCTGTTGTACCTGAGTAGTGATGAGAAGTTGGTCAATTGATGTTATATTGAGGAGCCGTGCTACGGTGTTTAGTTTCTTTGTATTTTAGATTTCCTGAACTGTTGTTGATTCTGTTACTGTCATTGTTGCTATGATTGCTAGTGTTGTTAATCTAGATTTCTTTGTAAATCGACCCCGATATTTAGGACATGGGTACTGTGATTGGGCAGCATTTTCCTAATACAGGTGCACCGTTTAAACGGTGATACCTTCTCTCAAACATTTTGTTATGTTTTGAATAAACTTATTTATATATTTCAGGAAAATGCCACCCAAGCAAGCTACCCAGTCTAAAGAAAATATTACTAGTGTTGCAGAGGATCCAACTATAAATAAAATTCTAGATTTGTTGCGCCAGCAGCAGCAACAACAGTTGCAGTTAATCCAACAGGTTCAGCAGCAGCAATTACTGCTGCAGCAGCAATTACTACTGTAGCAGCAACAGCAAGGAGGGAACCAAAGTGCTAGTTTCAAATCTTTTCAGAATGTTAACCCTCCTGAATTTAAAGGTGAACCTAATCCAGTAGCTGCTGGAGCATAGGTAAAAGAGATGGAGAAAACTTTCAATCTTGTTCAAGTAAGTAAGAATCTTAAGACTGATTATGCGAGCTACTTTTTAAAGAATGAAGCAAATTACTAGTGGGAGTCAACCAGAGCGATTAGATGGAGAAGGCCATGTTTCATGGGCTAGGTTTACTGAATTGTTTTTAGAGAAATATCTCCCAGATTGTGTACAGAATCAAATGGAGATTGAGTTCCTAGAACTGAAGCAAGGTGATAGAAGTGTGGCTGAGTACGAGGCTAAGTTCATAAAGTTGGCTAGGTTTGCACCAGACTATGTGCACTCTGAAGCTCAGAGGGCAAGAAGATTTCAACAAGGATTGAAGCCTAAGATTCGCAACGGAGTTGTGGCATTGCAACTCAAGACGTATCCTTCCGTAGTTCAGGTCGCCTTAGTAATTGAATTTGATCAGAAGTTAGCCGCTAGAGAAAGAGAAGATAAGAAGCGAAAGATAGATGATATGGGAGAAGTAACAGGTCAAGAAGGATCCAGTCAGAAGTCTCAGAAAAAGGGTGGAAGGAGTAAGAGTAAAGAATTTAGAAAGAAAAGTATTTCTTTAAACATGATTAGTAACACCTTAGCCAGCTCTAATCAAGCCAAGTCGGTTAAGTCGCCTATATCGAAATATAAACAATACGGTAAGAGGCATGGTGGAAGGTGTAAGGAAAATACTGAATGTTTTAGGTTTAGTCAGAAGGGACATTATGCGTCAGAATGTAAGGTGGAAATTCCAGGAGTCGTCTGTTACAATTGTGGCAAGGTGGGGCATGTTGCCAAGAATTGTAGAAGTACTTTCCGAGATAGCATGGGAGATAGTGCATCAAAAGGTTTGACGTCCAGTATAGCCAAGGCTAAGACTTATAATTTGAGTAAGGGATTAGCTGCTCAAAACTCTCATAAAGAACCAGAGCAATGATTGATTACGAGAAGAAGCGAATAGTAATATCTACGAAAACTAACAATAGGATGAGTATCCAAGGGCATAAACAGGTATATAAGACGTGACTAGCGCAGGTAAGGGATAATAAGAAGGAAGCGCCTAAGTTGGAAAGAATCCAGATAGCAAGTGAGGTCCCAAAGGTTTTATCGAATGACTTACCAGAATAATCTTGGAGTATAAGATAGTCGAACTGGTGTCAAAAGCCGTATCGGATGACCCAATAGGAATCAAGTAATCGATTAAGTGGAAACTTCAGAATTGTGAGATAAAAGACTAATGAGACAAGGTGTAACCCATGTTACGAACAAATGCGGTTTATAGAAAAGGAGAATGGATGTGCGATGCTAAGTACTGATTATCAGAAGTTGGAGAAGTTGATAAAAAGAAATAAGTGATCCCTGTATAAGATTGATTATTTATATGATTCAATTAAAAGGATGTAGTGGGTTGTGAAGGTTGACCTAAGATCAGGTCACCGTTAGCTAATGGTAAGCTTGAGGTCATACTAAAGATTGTGTTTAGAGCAAGGTATGGACATTACGAGTTCGGATGGTAATATTTGGATTAACAAATGCATTAGTCGTATTTGAAGATTCATTGTACAAAGTGTATAAGGAGTACTTGTATAGGTGTAATTGTATTTATTGATAGCATCCTCAGCTATTTATACTCTAAAAAATCCATATAGAACGCCCAAGGATTCCTCTATGAAGATTGGAAAAGAAGCAGATGTATGTTAAGATTTCAAGGTAAGAATTATGATTGAGATTACCAAAAGATTATGGTATCCTATTAATGATCACTCAAGCAAGACCAGTATATGTGATTAAGATCCCTGAGGAGTTAACAAAAGAATCGGAAAGAGTGAGGATTGAAGTTTGAACAATCGAAGGTGAAAAAGGAAGCCTCTGTATGAAATTCATCCTCAGTCTAAATTGATTGAAGAGTTAAAGGAATCGGCGAATCCTGGACCAGTTCACTAGATTATGAATATGGAATATTGATTGGGAAAGGTTAAAAGTAACTCATGGTATACCAAGGGCGAATGCGGATTCATGTCGGAAGGATATAGAGATAAAAGTTGGAACATTGATATCGCTGGAAGTTTTGTCTTAAAAAGGAATAGTAAAATTTGAGCATAAAAGTAAGCTAAGCCCTAGAAATTCGGGATCGTGTGAGATATTAAGAAAAGTAAATAAGTTGTCTATGAGCTAGCATTGTTGCCATAGCGGCAGCACACTCCTAGAGTGATTTGGGTCTTTGTGTCAAGGTAAGGTAGTCTTTATTTAATTAAAGCAAGGTGTATGACCCAATCTAGATACTAGATCATAGGAAGCGAGACCTCAGGAATAAGTTTATTCCTATAGTGAGTATGTTTTGGAAGAATGCCTGAGCAGAAGGATCTACTCAAGAGTTAGAGTCAGATATGTTCCTCACTCATTTAGTTAGATCAGATTCTGAGGACAGAATCTTTTTAAGGGGGGAAGGATATAACGACTCATGTATTTTTATATTATTTAAAGTGAAATTATGGAATTATTAAATGAATAAAATATGGGTATAGCTTCTGTCAACTATGTTTTGTTTTATTTTTATCTGTGTGTGTGATTTTGGTGTACAGGGTTGTTCGCATAATTAATTATGGGGTATACTGAATTGCTTTCACTTTTAAAAGTGGAGTTAATGTAAATTTATTTGTATAAATACTTGGATTGTCCTTAAAATTGTTTTCAAGGTTTTATAATTATAATAATTATTTTTGAGATTTTATAAAATTTAGAAATTAATATTTCATCAATTATTTATCCCTGTATGATTTTCTGATTGTATTTATTTATAAAATCTGTATTTAATTCCCGATTTCTTCATAATAAAACTCATATTCATTTAAGTTTGGAATATTCCGAGAATTTTAAAATTATTTTGAAATTTTTTGGGATTAATTGCACCCGCGCGATATTTCGTTTAATTGTTAAAAGCGGGTATACATTGTATTTCAAAAATTATTTTAAAATTACAAAAATTTATGTTTTTATAAACTTCGGGATATTTGTAACATTTTAAAACTATTTTCATGATTTTCTGAATTTGTTTTAAGTGCAGCTCGGTTCGTTAAATTGAAAATGTAAGTTTGACGTGCAATCCAAATTTTTTTAAAAATTTACGAGATTTACATTTTATTAACTTCTGAATATTTTGGAAATTTTAAAATTATTTTAAAATTATTTTGACTTGTTTTTACCCATAAGCTATTCTTTAAAATACAGATTCGGGTTAAAAATTCAGAGTTTCAGTTGGGTTGGGACACGTGTTTTTTTGTGGACACGTGGTTCAAAGGGGGAGTGCCAGCAAATTAATCTTTAGAAAACAAAACAAACAGATAACATCAATCTTTCTCATCTCTTCCTGGCCTCTCGATCACTCTCAATCTCTACGGTCTCTCTTTCGAATCTCTCTATTTTCTTCGACCTCACTGTTTTTCTCGAGCTCTCTGTGTTCTCCTCTCTGCCGTTGCTTCATTTCTGTAATTTCCGGCAATGATTGCCGCCGCCTGGTTTCTTCCGGTTGTTCTCCGGTTAACCGCGGTTTCGCCCCTATCTCTTTGTTCCGCCGCTGTTGGTGTTAATTTCTCTAGTATTTCAGAAATATACATATATGTACCTGTACTTATATGTCTGTTGTGCTGTTCGGGTTATTGCTTGTGCCGCCGGTTGTTTTCCGGCTAGTGCTCGCCTGTGTTTTGGGCGCGTGAAGCGCGTGTCCAGTGCTGTGTTTATTCGAATGCTAATTTTAATTTACTTATTGAATCTTTATTTTCTTGCAGAAAATATATATATTTGATTAAAAAGTGTGAAATTAAAGTATATTCGTGCAAGAATTTATCAGTGAAATTTATGTTGGAAACCCGAAATTAATTGGGTACCCGTAAATTTTGCCGCCGTCGACTGTGAACTTCGGTGAGTCGACGGTGGACTGTGATGATTTGTTCTGAGTCCTAATATTTTAAAATAATAAAAAATAAAATACGAATAATAAATAATAATTGTAATTAAGTTGGAATTTGGATGTTTATGGAATTTTGATTGATATGATTGGGTTGAATCGGAGGTTGGGAATTGTATTCGGATTATGGCTGTGTTTGGTTGTTGTTAAATTGACGTCGAGTTGTTCGACGGGTAGGCCGATAAACAGAGGAGGTGCTACCCGAATTTTTGGAAATTAAATTCGAAAATGCGGGACATATCCTGTAATTATCGGAACGTCGAGCGAGTATAAATCAGTATATACATATGTTTTGTGCAGAATTTGATTGTATATAGTGGTACATTATTTTACCAAAACCAATAACCCTAATTTCGTAAAATAACTAGTATACGTATTTTCTGGAAACGAACACCGAACCGGTTCTCGAGAACGTGGACCCTAAATTGATGCGTGTATTATAATAATATATATACGTACGAGTCGGGATTTGATATCGAAGGGTAGATGTGTTATTGAGGATATGTCAAGCATACCTAGACGTCTAACGTAGAGTATTTCGGCTCTGTAGGTTTTAGTCGAAGGACTCAAGAATTGATATCGAGCTAGGATAACCTAGTGATCAGTCGACAAGCGCAGCGAGGTTCCAAGCGAAGGACCTGAGCGTTGTGGTCGGATCCAGGATAGTCTACTAACTAAGTGATAAAGCCCGAACGTCCGAGTCCATCAAAAATCAGGCAGTGATAGTCGTAAACCTCTGCAAGGCAAGTACCCCTGACCATACTCTTATGGTTCAGTATATATGAGTAACTGTTATTTTATTCTCGTAATGGAACATAAACGTTTTAAGTTACGTATCCCCTATAGTTATAAATCACTGTTTTCAAATTGTTTTGGGGAAAAGTAACTTCTGAAATACCTATCTCTAAAGTGTGATTAAAAATGGAAAAGAGGTTTTGAATAGTGTGCCGTGACAGAATTGATTTTAACAAGAGATAGGTAAAAGTAATTTTGAAACTGGATAAAATGAATCAGATATTGGATGGTCAGTGGCGTAAGAGGCCCGTTATTAGGTAACGGCCCATCAAGTGGTTGCGTAAGAGGCTAAGTCGGATGCGCGCACTGGTAGGCCGCTTAGTCCAGCATGACAGAGACCTAGCTAGTCTCTGAGTTCCGGAACAAATTATGGTGGGATAGACTGATCAGCTGTCCCTAGAATTCATCCACTTTTATATCTGATTTTGGTTTAATGGTTCCCGTAACGGAACAAATAGTTTTGTGGTCCCCGTAACGGGACAGATGATTTTGTGGTTCCAGTAACGCAACAAGTGATTGAGGTTCCAGAAACGGAACAAATGGTTTTGGGTCCCCGTAACGGGACAAATGGTTTTATGGTTCCAGTAATGGAACAGAAAGTTTGGAAATGAAAATAGCATGCTAAAATTTAACTTTGTTATTTATGCACAGCACACGTCTGTTGATTTTGTTTTACAGAGCATGCTAGTTTTGATATCCAGTTTATACATATTTTACATGTTTCTAACAAGTTATGAATTATGTTCCTATAATTGTTTTGCTTTAAATCATTTTGACTTGTTATTCATATAGTGGTACTGCTGAGCAATTGATTGCTCACCCTTGCAGAATGTTTTATATATGTATTGCAGATGCCTAGGAGATTCTTCTGCGGTAGTCAGGGCAGAGTTCTAGTTTCTTTCACGTCAGGCTCCTCTGAGGTAGTTGTGTTGGACCAAAGATGGTTCGTTGAGTTGCTGTATTAAGATAGTATTTTTCAGATTATTGCTATAGGCTGGTTTTGTATTAAATGTAACATAAGTCATACTTAAACCTGTAAAAGGTCTTGGTAAAAGGGGGTCGTAGTTATATTATTAATGATTTGAATTATGTTGTGATTAGTGACACCAACTCCTGACCCCGGGGTTGAGGCCGTCACATCTTCCCTGAATCGGGTTAAAAAGGCACGGAGGCTTTCGCCCGAGCGCTGGTGCATTGTCATTAAAGATGTGGTGGCCTTGATGCCTTTATAGTTACTGGAGAATCGAGCTTGGAATTTGCTCTTTAAGGTTGTTCATGAGTCGATTGATCGAGGGGGCAGATTGATGTACCATCGGAGTGTTGTGCCTTGAAGGCATGTGGAGAAAAACTGACAACGGGTAATTTCAGAGTGGACGAAGAAAGCCATGCGACCGTCGAATGTGTTGAGAAATGCTAACGGGTCTGACGATCCGTCAAAGTCATCGAGGGCTGGAGTTTTTAGAAACCTGTCGATGCGCGCTTTTTCGAGGACTAACGATAGGGGGCTTTCGGAGACAGTCTCGAATCCTGATTGATTTCTCATTATGTTACGCATTTGGGCGATCTCTTCTTGCATTTTGGCAAATTCTTCGTGAGAGATGGACTCTGTTGATTCGGTTCGATGCGAGACCTCGGAGGATGACACTGTTCGCTGTCGACGCTCGCGCGGTTGTGAATATGTCGACTCTGTCGATGGTTCATATTAATATTCGGCGTCGTCATCTTCATCGTAGAGCTCATCATCTTGTTCCTTGTTTTGTATTGTTGTTTGTCGGAGCTCTCGACGGAGACGGTGAATTTCACGTTTACGCTCGAGTTTGGCCTGCAGCCTCCGAGTCTCATGTTCTAGTAGCTCAAGTTCTTCTTCTGAATCAAGTGGCTCTTCTAAATTTTCTTGGTTTTGAGCCTTTAGCCTTTCTTTCTTTTCTAGATGGAGTCGTATGTCGCTTGAGAGAACTTCTTCCCTTTGGATGTCTGTACTCTGAAACGCTGATCTGACACGGACTTTCTCTTCTTGTCTCTTTGATGTGTATCTTTCGATTTTACCGGCTGGTCATCAGAAGGACCTTCAGGTGGAGGAAATAAACATTTCGGCTTTAATGTCGATTGCTTGGGCAGTTCATGACCACCGTGGGTCGAGGGGTCGGCGGCAATTTCTGTCTTCAACTCCTTCACCTGAGTTGGTCCGGCCGTTCCCGGATTAAACTCTTCCACAATCATATTCCGGTTGGATCTGTAAAGCAAAACTCCTTCTAGCGCCAAATGATAAGTCTACAATAGTATTATATTATTAAGACTATAATTTAGAAGGTAATTTCTTTACATTAATTTGTCAATCCCTTTCAGTGGGGTTATGCTTTTCTATTTACAGGGGTCCACAATGGGCTATCTATTAAAAAGTGGGCTTCTTGAAACAAATACAAGTTATTGTGATCTAATTTCTTCTTGGGCTTCTTCTTTCTGGTCCAAGGTCCAACACAAACCATTTAAGAAAAGCTTAGAAAGGGAATGCAATATTGTAGGGCTGGTCCTAAATTGCCAACTAATAACCAGACTCGCAACGTAAGAACAACGATAATACTTGAACATTTAAATTGAATGCAAAAAGAGTAAATTTGCAGCAAAGTTGCAACCCCGGCAACTCTACCTGTCCTTTGATAGGTGATAAAGATTCCGTGTAAGATAATAAATCTATCTGCGCGCCAGCGTTATTGTTATATGCTAGGGAATATGAAGATCCTGTTCCAATTAAAGGAACTAGCTATGAGAGTAGTGAGAGATTCGTGGGTAGTAAATCAGCAGAATTCGTCATCCAATCGTGTTTCTAGTCTGAGAGAAGTGGAAAAAAATGATGGTGAGTTGATTTGTTTCATGACTACCTTATTCAGGAACTTACTGATTAGCGCAAGTACTTTCTGTCAATATTTGTGTATTCAGGCGATAATTCTCTACTACATATGTAAGGAGCCTAAGGAATTGACATGAAACAGGGCAGCAGTATAAACGAATTCTCAGAGGCACAAACCGGCAGTATGAGCCTTCTGACTAATGCGCACTCAAGCAAAGCTCGAACTGCCCCCGCAATAGTACTTGTATCAAGACCAATGAAGATGGAGAATACAAGAAAAGACCTTCCAATAGTCATGATGGAGCAGGAGATGATGGAAGCTATTAATGAGGATGTAAGTGTAATTACATGCCGAGAGACAGGTTGTGGCAAGCAAGACTACACAAGTTCTGCAGGTGCGCTAACTATGATTGTTATATTATCTTGACAATATTCAAAGAATAATTCAGTACTCCAAAAATAGTCTAAAGTATTAAAATTCAATCATGTTCCTTTTTGAGGCTAGTTTTGGCTCAAGTGTATGACTGGTGTTACTCAACAATGCCATGTTGCAATTGAGAAAATGGTGGTTTATGAGCTTGGTCTTTATAAGGAGGCGGGCTTTCAAGTGCGGCATGAGATGACAAGAATCGGGGATACTGGCCGGCTCCATCAAATTAACGCCAGCCGTGATATTGCTTTGAGAACTTCAGGTTTGCATATCTCCGGTCTTTCTAATTTGAAGCCATTTAAACATATTATTTGCGTAGGAGTTTCTGCATTGGATACAAATTTTGTAATAAATTTGTAAAATTTGCTGTTGCTGATGATCTCTCGAGAAAATTGATATAGATGCTAAATGTCTAAATCTATTTAGCAACAATTCAGTTGCCAACTTCCTACGGTGCCAAGTAGAAGTAGTCAAGAATGTCTTGTTCTAAAATCAATTTACATTCACTGAACAATGTCAAGCTTTCACAAAGTCCTTGCAAACTTCTACACTTACAAAAAGGGAACCTATGTGCTTCCAGCTTCGAATATGAAGAGCAAAGAAGTTTGTGACGTGTCCATTTCATCTTCAAGTGCTTACAGCCTTACATAATTACACCAATATGACTTCTTTTTTGACAAGGTACTGAAATATGACTTTGAAGTTTGAATATGAGCTTTATTACTAACAATTTTCCAAACATTACCCAAGAAAAAAAATAATATTGTTTGTTAACAGAAAGGAGTATCAAAATTATCACAGACCAAACCAAGTTTAACCAACTACTTTGACTCAGATTTTACCATCACAACTGAGTGCAAAAACAACTGTATTTCTCTAAAGAAATTCAACACAGGCCATGGATATATTCACATTTCCAAGATCGAAAAGATAACATGCAAATTAGAAATAGTACAATTTTAACCATTAAATCTCTGATTTCAAATAACAAGGTCATTATCCTTACATCTAAATATAAGCAAAGAGAAAGGGCTACGGGTTCAAAAAAATTATTACTCCAGGAAAAGCATCCGGTGATAAGCTTCCTTGTCAATTTCATAAATGGTGCTTACTTTCTTGATTTCTTAGACACCCTAAAACAAAACCAAAAAACAAATGGGTTAGTTAGATAACATGCTCACTAACACTCTGCACGCTCTATATGCTTGAATACTTACTGAGCCTGAGAGGTTGGAGCTGCTGCAGCTGGGGCCTGTGCTTCTGGTGCATTCTCCCCAGGTCCCTGTACAAAAACATAAAACAATATAAATATTAGATCGGTATATGTGTATGTTTCATCCAAAATAGATTACGTTCCACAAATCTTTGATCTGAACTATTGAAGTGTCTTGCAAGGTGTTTGATTAGCAAGCTTCCAGCCTACAGAATTATCGAAGATATACCTTAGCCAATCGTTCATCCCTTCGAGCAATCTTTCTTTCCCTGCTTGCCTTGTTCTTTGCTCTCTTGGCCTCAAACTGGTCAGAAAGAGTCTTCTCCCTGGCTTTCTCAGCCTTTGTTTTGTGGATGCTCTCCATCAGCACACGCTTATTTTTGTAGACATTACCTTTAACCTTCATATACATGTCATGGTACATATGCTTATCAATCTTCTTGGCTTCCCTATACTTGCGTAGCAAACGCCTTAGCACCCTCATCCTCCTCATCCACAAGACTTTAGTTGGTAACCTAGCCTCTCTTGTACCTCTGCGTTTACCTATACAACATTAAAAAAAGACTAGTTCAGCAAGTTGAAGCGTGTAACAGATTGCTCATTGATTACAAAATTATTTCATCAACAATCTTTTTCTCAATTGTAGTGATACTACCTATATATCTACTGCTCAAAAAGAGAATGCATATCTATAATTGATTTCCAATAATGTTTTCAAATTTATATTTACTAAATGCTTCCACAACCAAAAAACCATTTCTAAGTCCAAAACCAAGAATTTACTGATTTCCCCGAACTTATTGCATCTCCCCTAAACTGCTATGAACATTTCAAATAATTCATATTTTAATTTTGTAATCATCTTTACAGCCAATATTAAGTCATCTATTGCTTAGCAAGTTCATAATACGACACTACAAAACATGACTAGAACAATATCCTGAACCTTAACAATGTCTTCGGTACATATTTACAATTCTAATTTGCTAGTGAATAAATGTAGTTTCTTTACCTACCGTACTAATTTAAGGCAAATCCAGACCTAAAACCACGAAAGTATAATAATGACCAATGTTATGTGTGCATATATTTTTTAGAGTAGTATCAAACTTGGCAACAATAAGAAACAGATAGTGTACCATATCCAGCATGACGGCCCTTTCTTTTGGCCTCCTTCATTCTACGTGCACGAGACCGGGAGTGGATCTTGGTTGGCTTCCTGATGATAAAGCCATCCTTAACCAGCTTCCTAATGTTCTGGCCTGTAATCAAGAAATAATAGGAATCCTGACCAATTTATTCCCCTATACAATAATTTTCTACATAAAAATTCACCCAACTGCATAGTGGACTACTACTGATTGGGTGTTTAACTAAGGCACATACGATAATTTCAAGGGTAAAACTACACATGTTTGCATATAAAAAAACACAAATAAATACTAGAAAGTAAAAAATCAAACACAATATACAGTTAAACATTTGGTACATAGATATCTTCCGTACCACAAATTTATTCATTAATCAAAAATAATCATTCACCTGTTTATCCAGATTAAAAATACACTGTATGTCGGGACCGGAAAAAATATTCATTCTAAGAGATGAGATTTTTCATTTATCGAAAATTCATTTATCAATGTTCAATTACATATGACACCGAAATAAAGAAAAAGAGAATAGAAATGAAGTATGTCTGCTTACGAGAATTGGCCATGGAGATTTCATTGCTCTCGTTGGGATCAAGCCAAACCTTTCCTTTGCCGCACTTGAGAACACTCGACGCCAGACGTTTCTGCAGCTTCAATGACACCATTTTTGGTTGCTGTGAATTGGTGAAGATTATAGATTATAGATACACATTCATTTTATATGGATCCATACATGTCTTAGGGTTTTTTTTGTTTGGGCCTCGAAGCCCAACTTCTTTGCTTGCCCATTACATCAAGTCCTATATCTAATTATCTTGAAGAAAAAAGTTAAAAATGAATTAAGAATTATAAAATTGACTACAGTACCTTTTTTTTTTTTTGAAGATTGACTTTTTTTTCTTTTTACACACAGCTTCTTACTTTTATTTTTGTTTCACACAATTAAATTAATAAACCCGACGACATCCATGACGAAAGCAAAACCGTCGACTCCAAGTTTGCGTGGAGTGCAAGTCCGGGCCAAGACTGTGAGGTTTACTTGTGTGGGTTAACTAAGATGGGGTCCAGTTACAAGCCCAGTAAATATGGGATATCTTGGACCAGTACTTCTGTTTTTGGTGCAGAGGGCTAGTCCTTTTATTAGCTAGCCTTTTACCCTCTCCCCCATTTCCTTTTCTTTTCCCGTATTTATTCAAAATTTCAAGGGAAAATCAATTTTTTCGTCACCTAACTTATTGTGTATTTAGAAACTTACCACTCAACTATAACATTTTTTTGTTTTACTCAATAATTTTAGGTTCATATTTTTTTTAGTCACTAACGTTGGGTTCAGATTTGATTATTAGTATTTTATCAATTTTCTATAACATTATTAAAATATAATGATAACTAGTATAAAAAATGTCATATGTGTTTTATAAGAAAACTTATATGTGTCTGAGTTTGCTAGATACATATGGAGAAATCGTATAATGTCTGAATTATATACGTATGTTATAGGATGGAAGCATATTATTGTTTTAAACATCTGGTCAGAACAGATGTATATACATTGTAAACAGACGCATAAAATCAGTTCATATACGTCTGTTACTTTTTAGGTGGGGTACTAAACTCAAAACCAAAATTATTACGAAGAGACATCGCAATCCGCACTAAAATTATTGGGAAATAAAAATATATAAAAATTCAATATAATCAAATTAGCAAACTGATCATAAAGTACTTATAAAAAATTAAAAAATTACATATCAATATTTTACCAAACTACACTTTCAAAAACCCAATGAAATCACCAATCACAACTCCTTCATGCAACTCTTACCGACCCAAAATCAAAATTATAAACCCATTCATTCTAATAGAATTGTGAAACAAGTATATATATAAACACAAAAATATAATAATGTTGTAATAATGTGAATTTGATATTAAATCAAACAACTCTCACAAGATATTTATCTTACAAACATAGTTTTATAACTTATTTTTAAAGATAATTTTGTATATAAAAATTTAAACATGAAATTATTATTTAGAATAAAAAAAATTAAAAATATGCATGAAACTACATCTTTTAGGAGCCTTAAAATATTTGTCAAACTCTCATCACCAAGATAAACGTCTTGGGGGACATATGGAGTACTATATACAAAGATATAGATATGTTAGGTATGAATACAACACAGAGGGGGGTGAATGTGTTTTGGCTTAAATGTTTGATTTTCGATCGACTTAGGCTTCAGCAGTTGGTAGTTGTTAATGATTTAGTAGAATGGATGTTAAACATAAATAGTTGTGCAAATATATAAAACAAAGATCTTCAAAACTCACTTAATTTTATATTAAAAATCAAGCAGTGTTTTGCTACAAAATCTCTAAGTTCTTATTTTAGAACTTAGCTTCTTTCTTGAGAGAGAACACACAATTTTCTATTCCCGTTCTTCTAATTAACTAGAGGACCAGTGTTAACTTTATAACTCAATTAACTGTTGTTTACACGGTGGATAATAAACATGCTATTAGTTTTTCTAAATTGTTACTTGTCATTTCTATTTATAGAAAAGCAAATCTTCCATTTCTGGCTTAGCATATCTTTAGCTTCCCGTGATTACTTTAATCTCCTCTGTCAGTTAATCTTTGCCATTAATCTTGCACATCTCTCAAGCTGCTTTTTGTAGACTTTTCAATACAGCTGTGTGAATTGTTTGTTGATTAGCAACCTTGGATATTAAACTGTTCTGCAATTCTGTACTTAGAGAAATTTCTTCACTTCGAGATCTCCAATTAAGCTATAGAGAACTCGACATCTCGATAGGCATGTTGGCTTGTCGATATCTCTGAAACTTTATTGTTAACTTGACTTATCGACAACTCTGAGTTCTCTAGTGAATTTTGGTTTATCGATAACTCAGAGTTCTCTAATGGACTTTGGCTTATCGATAACTCAGAGTTCTCTAATGAATGTATACTTGTCGATATCTCTGAGTTCTCGACAGACAATTCATGAGTTCTCTACACCCGGTGGATGTTGCTTATCCGTCGGGTAGACATTGCTCATCCGTCGAGTAGATATTGCTCATCCGTCGAGTGGATATTGCTCATCCGTCGAGTAAATATTGCTCATCCGTCGGGTAGATGTTATTCATCCGTCGGTACTCTCTGGAGTTTAAATGACTTCTCGATAAGTCATTCTGGAGTTCTCGAATGATTTCTCTATAACACTAATTTTGTGACTTGTAGAGATCTTGACTTAGAATGTTTTACACCAAACAGATTTATTCAACTTCAAGCTTCTTCATAATTCTTCTGAGGTATGATCTTCTTGATCTTCTTCTAGATAGAATTCTTAGGCTTGACATTGTTTAGAGAAAAATGCTCCAGTCTGCTCCATTTACATTTTACAGACATTAAGTGTTACAAGTATGAATTACAGGTTAAGGTTACAATACAACTAATCTTAGGGTTGTCAGTATGACTTAATCTTGTTATGATACAGGCATGTCTTGCACAACAAGATATGTATCAAATCATTAAAATATTACAAACTACCACTATATTTTAATAATGCTACCTGATAGGGTACAAGAGACCCGGATAGGCGTCAACCTGGACTAAAGGGAGGCATGCTCAACCGACCTGCTAAGACCCCCCTCTCCCAGGCCAATCAAGCATAGGAGCCCAGGCCCGGGTCTATCCTACCTCTCGGATCCGGATCCGCCTGCATACCCGGATCCGGATCGGGGCCAAAACCACAGTTAGGGAGGTCCCAGCAAGCACATGCACATCCCACAACCCGCCAAGCAAAGGTACGTGGGCACGTGACTATGACAGCTATCAACAACCAGCACACCAGACAAGCACGGCGCGTGTCAGGGGCCGTTAGGACACTCTGGAGGTGGTCCTCCCCTGGACACATGTAAGCAATCCACCCAAGTCAAGCGTCCTCTGGTCCCAAGATCCAACGGCCCAGATTTAGAGGTAACTGCCCCTAAACCCTACCTTGGGGCTATATATACCCCCAGGGCTGAAGGGTTTAGGGGTTGGAAAATATTTTTACTCTTACACTCACACACTCTCATACACTCAAAAACATACAGCAGCCATCACATATAAACACACATACACAGCAGCCTCTAAATTACATAAATATATATCCCTTCATCTTCTCCAAAGCCTGTTCTCATTCTCACACCGGAGGCGCCGTGGGAGCCAAACCCCCATTCCGGTGTTGTTTTGCAGGCGCCCAACCAGCAGCTACACCCCATCCACGCATAGAAGGTCCAGGAACGCCGTCGGACGGAGCCGCCCGCTCACCGGAGTTATCATTTGGCGCTAGAAGGAGGGGCGCTCGATCCTTGGGTCTCGGTGCCCCTGGATTCATCTTCATCAGCAAACTCTTGAGAGAGTCCACTTTCAAACCTGTAAGAACATAAACAACCAAACCCTTTCTTGAATATGAATGTTCATTTTAGCCGCGTTTGTGTGAGCTTGTTGCTTTAGGCCACGTCTGTGTGAGCCCGCTCTTATTTGTTAAGTTTTAGTTGTTTAGGGTTTGATAATCTTGATAATCTTGAAGCCTGGGGTTTAATAGTCTTGGTGATTTTAAAATCCAGAACTGTTTTAGCTTGCATATTTTCTTGTGTGTTCAAGAGCCTGCTGTTCTTGTTTGGTATTGTTGTTAGAAAAACCCAGGAAATTTGCTTGCTGTTATTCTGGAAATTTTTTGTAATCTTCAAAAAAGCAACCTCAGATCCACATTTGTAGCCTCAAATCTTGGTCAGTTGTTTGTACATTTGTGGTGATGGCAAGAGCAGGAAAAAGTAAAGCTGGTAGGCCCTCCGCCAGTACCCATATTCAGGATCAAGACCCCTCTCAAGTTCAAGAACCTGGGGGAGACAGGGAGACCTTCCAGGAGCAACCACTAACACAGCATACCCCAATCAGGGATGCTAGAAATGTCATAGAGCTAAATCAGTACAAGTACACCAATGTTCCAGTTGCAGAGGAGCATATGGCTAACTTAACAAGCCATGAACTTGCTGAAGCAATCAGGCTCTACAGAGATGAACAAGCCCGGGCTCAGATGGAATTTGAACAAGATGATGAGCAAGAAGAGTCCGGGGACTCTCAGCAATCCAGGAGATCTGTCTTCGACCGAATTGGGGCTAAGGCAAAAAAGAATCAAAAAGAGCCTAGTAAGAAGGAGACAGAAGCAACCAGAAAGAAAAAGTTAGAAGAAATCAGAGAAAAGATAAGAAAAGAAGAGGAGGAAAAGCTGGAGCAAAAAATTCAGAAAAGAATGCAGATGGAGGAGGAGAGGCTCCTAGCTAAAACAAAAGGAAAAAGAACTCGGAGGGACCCTACCCCCGAACTCATTTCCGATGACGAAGAGGAGGGTCAGAAAGACCTCAAGGAAATGATCTACGAGCTCCAGAGAAAAATGGAGAAAGAATCCGGGGTGGAAGTTGGGGAGACCCTCACGCCCTTCAGCCACTCCCTAGAAGCCATCCCCCGACAGAAAAATCTCAAACACTACAACTTCGATTCTTTCGATGGGCTAGGAAATCCGGAAGAGCACCTCAACTACTTCGAACAGATAGCTCAGATATACTATTACAATGACTTGACGAAATCCAGATTCTTCGCCTCGACCCTTAAAGGGGGGGCTCAAAGATGGTTCAGCAGAATCCCATCAAGAAGCATCCACTCCTGGAAAGAATTCAGAGAAGCCTTCCTTAGAAGATTCAGAGCCAATAAAACACATGAAATGCACATGTGCCACCTGGAGACAATCCGCCAGTACGATAACGAAGCACTCTCAGCTTACATGCGGAGGTTCCAGGAAGCCATCAACAAAGTTTCGAATCTCGATGAAAGGGAGGCTCTAAGCATATTTCGAAGAAACCTGGATCCAGAACACAACGAGAGATATATTATGGAATTGATAAACAAGGAACCCCAAAGCCTAGCCGCTGCTTATTCTATGGCAGCCCGGTTCATAAAAGAAATGGATGTTCTTCAGGCAATGAGAATGACTCGGAATGGAGGAAACAGGAACAAATCTTCTGATGACCGACCGAAAGGGGGTTACCATCAGGAGAAAAAGTTCAAACAAAGCAACCAAACCCAGCAAACAAATGTTGTACAAAATATCCCAATATTCCAAAGATTGGGCCCTAAAACAGAGTCCAAAAGTGATCCCGGTCCCCCTAGGCAGCAAAGGGAGCCTAGGCAAGAGCCAGAGTGGACACAACTAAACAGGACCCGGGAAGAGATACTGAAGGAGATCAAGGGAAAGCCATTCTACTATCCTCCAAAGCCAATGCAGACTCCCCCAGAGAGCAGGCCTTACAACAGGCAGTGCGACTATCATGAAACCCATGGGCACAAGACTGAGAATTGTCTCTCTTTAATTTACTTCATTGAAGATCAAGTCAAGAAAGGCAACCTGAATCAATACATCTCAAGGGAGAAAAATCAGAGAGAGGAAAGGCAAAGAAAAGGTAAGAATGTGGTAAATGTGGTCCTGGGAGGCTCACACTCTCCCCCTAGGAGCCCGGGCTCAGGAGATGAGGTATTCTCAATTCAATCCTACCCGGAGATGATGATCTCATTCAGCAGTAAGGATTATGAAGGGGTCAACCCAAATCACAACGAAGCCTTGGTGGTAACACTTGATATCTTTGACAACGAAGTGAGAAGGATGCTGATTGATAATGTATCTTCAGTAAACATACTCTTCAAGCATACTGTGGACCGGATGAAGCTAGGGAGTGTGCGCTCAAATGAATGCCGAGAGGACCCTTTGTATGGGTTCGGGAATAACTTGGTCCCGATCCAAGGAACTTTGTACTTGCCAGTGATATTTGGATCGGCCCCAAACCAAGCTACCCATGTGATTAAGTTCTACGTGATCAATACTCCCTCATCTTACAACAGCATAGTCGGACGCTCAGCCTTGACCAGGATCCAAGCAATCACCTCCATATCACATTTGAAAATCAAGTTCCCAACCCCAACCGGGGTAGGAGAAATCAAGGGAGACTATGAGGTAGCTGAAAGATGTTATAGCCAGGCTCTGGTAATGGCTGAGACCCATCAAGACAACAAGAGAAAGGCTATCATGCTCCGGAAACAGCAAAGTATTAAGAAACATCGCCAACAATCAAGGGATGATGGGAGAAAAGAAGTTCAGGTCATAGAGACCCTCTCAGATCCAAAAGCAACCAAACAAGGCTCAGAAGAGCAAAAAAGCAACCAAGTCACAGAAGGGATTGAATTGGGCCTAGGCATTGACCAAACCAACCTTACTGTGCAAGCAACCAACCCAGAAATGACTGAAGAAAGAAACAATAAAGAGATGAAAGCTCAGGCTCAGATTTATATGAAAAAGAACACAGAGGCTCGGAAAGATGGTATCAGATACGGATCAATCCAAGATAGAGGCCGTTGTTGAAACAGAAACAATTCTGATCAGCACAAGCGATCCTTCAAAAAAGATAAAGATAGGATCCGGGCTCGAGGCTAATTTCAGAAAAGACCTGGCGTCACTACTCTAAGGGTACTCTGATATATTCGCTTGGACCCCGAAAGAAATACCCGGGTTGGATGAATCCATAGCAATGCATAGCTTGGACGTCAACCCAGAGAGGAAGCCAGTCAAGCAAAAGAGATGAAATTTTGCCCCGGAAAGGCAGAAAGCAATCGATGAAGAAATTGAGAAACTACTGAAAGCTGGAATAATATGCGAAGTGAAGTACCCAGAATGGCTGGCAAATGTAGTGATGGTGAAAAAAGCAAACGGAAAGTGGAGAATGTGTATCGATTACACAGACTTGAACAGTGCATGCCCCAAAGACCCCTACCCCTTGCCAAATATTGATCAATTGATCGATGCAACCTCTGGGCATGTGATGCTAAGTTTCATGGACGCCTACTCGGGGTACAACCAGATCAAGATGAATCCCAGAGACATTCTAAAGACAGCCTTCATCACCCACAGGGCGGTCTATGCCTATGTAATGTTGCCGTTCGGATTGACTAATGCGGGAACAACATATCAAAGGGCAATGAACAAAATCTTCAAGGACCAGATTGGAAGGAACCTGGAATCCTATATGGACGACATGATTGCAAAATCCACAAGCATCCCCGGGCACATAGGAGACCTGAGAGAATGCTTCGAAAACTTGAGAAAATACTCTCTCAGACTCCATCCAAAAAAATGTACATTCGGAGTAGGGGCAGGAAAATTCCTCGGATTCATGATAAGCAACCGAGGGATTGAGGCCAACCCAGAAAAGATAAAGGCAATCCAAGAGATGAAGGCCCCCAGAACATAGAAAGATGTGCAGAAGCTAGCAGGATCACTAGCAGCACTCAGAATATTCATCTCCAAGCTAGCTGAGAGATGCCTACCCTTTTTTGACCTGTTAAAAGGAGCAACCAATAAGAAAGAAGTTAATTGGAGCCCGGAATGCTAAAGCGCATTTGAAGAAATCAAAAGGTACCTTTCTCAACCCCCTGTGTTAACAAAAGCTCAACCCGGGGAACCCCTATCCCTTTACCTGTCAGCAGGGGCCCTGGCAGTTGGAGCAGCCTTGATCAGGGAAGAGAATGGCAAACAGCAACCAGTTTATTATGTACCCGAGGCTAGAAAAGTTTGCTTTTCCTTAGTCACAACATCTAGGAAACTCAGACACTACTTCCAGGGAAGGGAGATACGAGTTGTAACAAATCAACCATTAAGGAAGATAATACACAAGCCAGATGTCTCAGGGAGGTTGGTAAATTGGGCAGTTGAGCTAAGTCAGTTCAACCTAAGTTTCATTCCTAGAACAGCAATCAAAGCCCAGGCTCTAGCTGATTTCATCATAGAATGCAATTTCCCAGAAGAAGAGCCCTTGCCCATGTGCATTGACCTTGAGAGAAACACAGATCAAGAAACAGAAGCCTGGGCTCTCAAAGTTGATGGTTCTTCAACCAATAAAAGATCGGGAGTCGGGCTCATCCTAAAGAGCCCAGAAGGGTTCACAATCCAAACA
This sequence comes from Apium graveolens, assembly GCF_009905375.1. NCBI lineage: Eukaryota > Viridiplantae > Streptophyta > Magnoliopsida > Apiales > Apiaceae > Apium > Apium graveolens. The sequence goes on from NC_133648.1 coordinate 293,944,955, forward strand.
GCGATCTCCTTTGTATTCTCAGCAATAAACAACCAAGCAGAGTACGAGGCCTTGATTGCAGGATTGAAGCTAGCAAGAACACTCAGGATCCAGAATCTAAAAATCTACAGCGACTCCAAGATCGTCGTAAAGCAAACAAATGGCGAGTACATAGCCAATGATCCAGTTCTAGCCAAGTACCAGGCTCTGGTCCAAAGCTACCTCGCCTTGATACCAAGAATACAAGTCATCCAAATCTGCAGAGAGGAAAATTCAGAAGCCGATACACTATCTAAGCTTGTTCAAAATTCATCAGACCTGGATTGCTCCGTCTACTTCGAAGAATTGCAGAAACCAAGCACAGATTCTGAGGAAGTCATGGAAATAGACAATAGTCCAAATTGGATGACCCCATTCATTAACTACTTGGAGAAGGGAGAGCTCCCGGAGGATAAAGGGAAGGCACAAAGGTTAAAGGCAAAAGCTTTAAAATTCTTCATGGAAGAGGGAATACTCTATCGTCGGACCTTCTCCTCCCCAATCCTCAAGTGCATAGGCCCAGGAGAGGCACAGTACTGCCTCATGGAAGTTCACGAAGGAATCTGCGGGGACCACATGTCCGCAAAAGCACTAGCTCACAAAATCATAAGGCAGGGGTACTACTGGCCTACTATCCATTAGGATTCAATAGACTTTGTGAAAAAATGCAAGGAATGCCAACTCTTCAGCAATGTGACACGGATGAGCCCAGTCCTACCTTCTTCAGTCTTGTCACCAATCCCATTTGCTGTATGGGGCATTGATATCATGGGACCCTTTCCCAGGGCCAGAGGAGACCTCAGGTACTTACTAGTCTCAATTGATTATATGACAAAATGGGTAGAGGCAAAGGCAATGAGAACAATAAACCAACAAGACTGCATCAAGTTTATGGACAACATATTGATGAGGTTTGGGATCCCGAGGGTACTGGTCTCAGATAATGGTCCACAGTTTGTTGGTTCAGAATTCGAATCATACCTTCAAGAAAGGGGCATCCGGCACAAGAAGTCATCAGTAGCCTACCCTCAAGGAAACGGCCAAGTTGAAGTAACAAACCGAATACTTCTCAGGGGGATAGAGAAGAGACTCGGGGAAAGCAAAACCAAATGGCCAGAAGAATTGCTTAATGTACTTTGGGCATACAGAACAAGCCCCAGAACAAGCACAGGAGAAACCCCCTTCAAGCTGGCTTATGGAACTGAAGCCATGCTACCAATTGAAGTAGGATCCCCCTCCCATCGAGCAATCAACTTTGATGAGATAGCAAATGAGGAGGGGCTCAGAACGAATATTGAGCTAATTGATGAAGTCCGAGACCAGGCAGTGGCAAGAATGGAAAAATATAAGCAGAAAACAAGAGAGCACTTCAGCAAGAAGTCCCGGGTCAAAAACTTTCAAGTTGGAGACCTGGTACTTCGAGACACGGAAGCTTCAGACCCCACCAACACTGGAAAGCTAATGCCAAAGTGGGAAGGCCCATACAAAGTCAAGGAAGTTCTAAGGCCAGAAACATACAAGCTCATGAACATGGATGAGTCTGAAGTACCGAATACATGGCATGGACTCAGGCTCAGAAAGTTTTACCAGTAGAAAAAGCAACCAAAAGCAACCAGAACTTGTAGCCTGTGGCAAGCAACCAATCTATGATCCTATATCTTGTATGAAAAAATTTGCAAATCAATGAAAAGAGTTTTCCTTTCCTAGAAAGTTATTACTTTTAAATTACCAGTTATGGAAGCAAAAAACAACCCGGGCACGTTCTCATACCCGGGTTAGAAGCAAACAACAAAAGCTACCACTATTTGCTTAGAAAAATTCTAAGTAAATGGAGCAATCACCAATCTGGGTTAGACATACCCGGATTGAAAGCAAATTTAAAAGCAAAAAACAACCCGGATTAGCATTCAAATCCGGGTTACAAGCAACCATTATGTATTTACATAAAGCAAAAAAGCAAACATCAACCCAGGTGGGTCTTATACCCGGATTGAAAGCAAATTCAAAAACAAAAACCAATCCGGATAAGCATCCAAACCCGGGTTGCAAACAACAATTATGTACTTAGATTTCCTAAATACATAAAGCAAAAAAAAACGTCAAACCGGGTGGGATTTAAACCCGGATTGAAAGCAAATTTAAAAGCAAAAAACAACCCGGATTAGCATTCAAATCCGGGTTGCAAACAACAATTATGTACTTAGATTTCCTAAGTACATAAAGCAAAAAAGCAAACATCAAACCGAGTGGGATTCATACCCGGATTGAGAGCAAATTTGAAACTAAAATCAACCCAAGTGGGTATCATACCCGGATTGAAAATAATTTCAACAGCAAATCCGGATACGACTTCATACCCGGAACAATCCGGATATAAAGCCCATCTGGATCGGGGACCATAGCCACAACCCGAATCAGGATCATTTGCGCAATAGAGCCAGGATCCAGATTCCTCATAAGAATAAAAACAACAGATGAAAGAAAAGCAAACATTTTCTACGACGGAAGAAAATTTCAAAGCAGGATCCGGATTGACATCAGTCCGGAACAAATCCAAATATTACATATAGTTCAAATCAAAGTACGAAAATAAGAAATCCTATAAATGAAATTACATGGGATGGGCCCGAGAAGCTTTGCAAAGATGGTCCGGATCTAGAGGAAGCTGGGGCTCGGACCATCATAGGGCTCCGGTTCCCCTTGACCCTGCTCGACTGCAGCCTTTGCAGCAAGGAACTCCTGAATAAAGCTCTCCCAGGAAGCAAAGGGGTCAGTTTTGATATGGCGCTCGGCAACTACCCAGGACCTGCGCACCTCGGGAATCCCGGCCTGAGCAACCTCGAAGTCATAAACATCGTTGGCCTTGAACTCAACAATGATAGCCTCCTTGTTCAAATTCTCTTTAGCAGCAAGCTCGGCCTTGAGCCTCTCCACTTCCTTGGCCAGCCCCTCAGCCCGGGTCTCCGAATCCTTCAGTTTCTCGTTCAACCCGGCCTCCACCACACAAAACCCCTCCCGGGCCTCCTCCAGCTCACCCCTCAGGGAATCAGAAAGCATCTTCTCAGCTTTAGTCCGGTTGTTAGCCTCCTTGAGCTCAGTGAAGGCAACATCGGAGCAGATGGATATCGCACTCCCGAGCTGAGAAACAAAAAAAAAAGAAAAAAAAAGAACATTATTACAAGCAAAAAGCGGATTGGGGGGCATAATCCGGAACTATGAGCATAAAAATTCAGAAGTTACCTGCCCCCATTGACCTGTGACCTTCTTCAAGGCAGCAGTCATATTATAACCCTCAACCTCCTCCCAATCTTCTTCGGAGGGGATACTGGACATGAACCCGGCTAGGTCGATTAGAGTTTTGGTGCCTATCTTCACGGCCTCTCCATCGGGCCCTCGGCCTTCCGAATCACATATAACCCGGTTGGAAACCACAGTTTTGCCCCGGGGTGGCTTGTTCAGAACAGACTTTATTTTCTTACTCGGAGGTCCATCACCGCCCGGAATCTCCTGAACCTCGGGCTCAGACTCATGGCCCGGATCCAGGATGTTCTGAGGGACGGAGGACTCGGCCCCTCCCTCAATATCTGCGGAGCCAGATCCGGGACCAGGGGCACCCTTGCTTGTCTTAAAGGCTAGCCCGAGAGTGTTGAAAGCAGCAGCATATGCGGAAGAAGACATGATTCTCAGAAAATCCCGGTTGAAATGAGGAAGACCTGTGGGAACAAAAAAAACCCAAGGTTAAATTCCGGATCAGGGGCAACAAATTTAGCCAAACATGTTAAAAACAAACTGAAGCATGATCCGGATCATCAAGACGGGTGAAAGAGATCCGGATCAGAGACAACAAACTATATTCTACATACGTTGATCCGGATCATCAAGCTGGAAAAAAGAGATCCTGATCAAAGTAAAAAAAAAATAGATAAAAACAAGTTAAAAGCAAACTGGACCTTGATCCGGATTATCAAGTTAAGTGAAAGAGATCCGGATCAAGGGCAAGCATCTAATTCACAATTAAAGGAAAACTTACAGCCAAGATTGAAAAGAAGCTTATGGTTCATGAATGTGTCCCGAGTCGGCTGAAACTCGAGAGAATCACAGAAACATCTAATCTGGGTGATAGCCCGGCCTTCGAGCACAGCCGGGTTAAACTTGGTTTGAACCCCTTCAGTAGTAAAGTAAGGGAGATAAGCCAAGTCATATCCCTTCAGAAGGATTAACTCACCATTCCAATACTTCAAAGAAGACTGGTGCATTATTGGCTTGGCTCTACCCGGGCCGTAACCACACTCCGAGGCCCGGAACTTGATCTCATAAAAAGGTTTCTGACTCGATTTGGAGAGATAAAAAATCTGATGAAAAAGCTTCAAGGTGGGCAAGAATCCGGATTTGTTACAGCAAGCGATGAACCATGTCATCGACTTTATCCCATTCAGGGTGATTTGCATCGGGGAAATCCTGTACACATGCTTACAGAGATGCTTGATAAACATATGGCACCGGGGGCTCCACCCGGATCTGAGATGTTCCATTCAAAACGGGACAAAACCATCTTCTGGCCGATGATAGATCCTCTCATTGGGTTCTGGCCATCTCCACTCAATATCCGGAGTCAACTGGAAAGCAGCCCGGACCGCCTCATTCATCTCACCCGGATCAGCCTCAGAAAATGAGTCCTTCAACTGGTAGTGATCCCGGCTTATAGGGAAAGCAGAGAACATCCTCTCAAGAGCTTCCTGGTTATATACCCCGGGGTGACCGTCGGGCTGTCTATCATATCTAACCCGGCTATAATAGACCTCGTTTTCGATTTCGGTCGGCTTTTCAACAAAGTGATACTTAACATCTATCCAATACCCCTCGGGCGTGAAGGGAACTGAGCCCCCAGGCATTCTCTTATACCTGAACTTTGAGATTATCTCGGCGGAAGTAGGAACTTTCTTAACCATCTCTACCCGGATCTGTTCTATACCAGATGAATCCGGGTCACTCTCCTCTCCAGAAAAGTTTGGGTAGCAGTTGTAGACTTTTCTAGCCCGCTCCTTGATCCGGACCATATACCTATTAAAATGAAGGTCAGTTAGTCTGGGCCCTACAGATTTTATTTGTCTTGCTAAGTGGTCCGGATCAGGTACGTTATGTTAATTTTATCATAACCTAATGATCCGGACCACCAATGCAAGTCCAACCCGGAAAAACATCAACGATCCGAATCATGCTAACTATAATCCCCAAAAGCAAACCACCATGGACCCGGATCTTGATGGCAAATACCCAGATCCAGATCCATAACAACAAAAAACTTAAAACAAAGCCCATATACCCGGATCCCAACGACAAACACCCATGCCCGGATCAAACGCGACCAAAAACAGCTTAAAAAACCCAAGTCATACAATTCTACCCAAAAAACTCCCCCCGATCCGGATCCTATACACTAGACCCGGAACCCGAGAAAAACCCTAACCCACAAACAGTTATTTCGAGAATCAAAAGGCAAAACATGCCACTTTTCACATATACATACATATATTTCCATCAAGAACACGAAGAACACAATCAAAAACCCCAGAAAACCCGAACACAAAACCCAATTTCCGTGCAAAAAACATAACAAAGAAGCCAAAAACTACAGATCCAAACAAATAAAACCACAAAACAACAACACCAATCACAAAATATAACCACATAGGCCGATTTATACTCCCAAATCGCGAACGGAATATAAAACTCAAGCATGCATCAATTTCAAGAAAAAACAAAAGGAATCAAGAAAAGAGGCTAAAAAAGGGGAGAGAAGAACTTACAAATCGCGACCAAAACAAAAAGAACAGCGACACGGCGACGGAAATCTCCAGCAAGAAACGCAAGACTTCGACAGAAAACGGAGACTGTTGGGCTTCGTTAATATCTTTTTTGTGAGATAAAAGAAAAATTGAAAGAAGAAGCAGGCTTTTTATAGGCCCTGGAGAATAAACATCCCCTGCCACGTGGCAGGGTACGGTTGGCTGGCAAATCAGTTACAAAACCAAAAAGAAAAAACCTCTTGGTTTGCCAATGCATTTATATTTTATATATATGAATATTAAAGCACATTTAAACCCCTCAATGATCGTGGGGCGGGATTCTAGGGAGTAACTGCCCAAAATTCAAATTCGAAAGGGGGAAAATGAGCAAAGCCGTTTCAAAATCCCAAACTTTTCAAATTCCACAGCCCAGGACCCGGATCAATAGCAATAATCCGGATCATTGTCAACCAGATTCATTTTTAAAGCAACCATTCTACTAAATCCGGATTGGCATCCATTACACTAGATCCGGTTTGGGGGGCAACCAGGCGCAAAAATTTTCCTGAGGCAACTTTTCTACCTAAATCCGGATTGACATCCATCACACCAGATCCGGATTGGGGGGCAACCAGGATCACAAATTTTCCAGAAGCAACTTTTCTACCTAAATCCGGATTGGTATCCATTACACCAGATCCGGATTGGGGGGCAACCAGGCGCAGAAATTTTCCTGAGGCAACTTTTCTACCTAAATCCAGATTGGCATCCATCACACCAGATCCGGATTGGGGGGCAACCAGGATCACAAATTTTTCTGAAGCAACTTTTCTACCTAAATCTGGATTGGTATCCATTACATCAGATCCAGATTGGGGGGCAACCAGGATCACAAAATTTTCATTACTAAGCCAAATATGCAACCCTACTCTACTCCCTCATCCAGAAATTCTGCATAAGGGAGTGTGGGGCAAATGATAGGGTACAAGAGACCCGGATAGGCGTCAACCTGGACTAAGGGAGGCATGCTCAACCGACCTGCTAAGACCCCCCTCTCCCAGGCCAATCAAGCATAGGAGCCCAGGCCCGGGTCTATCCTACCTCCCAGATCCGGATCCGCCTGCATACCCGGATCCGGATCAGGGCCAAAACCACAGTTAGGGAGGTCCCAGCAAGCACATGCACATCCCACAACCCGCCAAGCAAAGGTACGTGGGCACGTGACTATGACAGCTATCAACAACCAGCACACCAGACAAGCACGGCGCGTGTCAGGGGCCGTTAGGACACTCTGGAGGTGGTCCTCCCCTGGACACATGTAAGCAATCCACCCAAGCCAAGCGTCCTCTGGTCCCAAGATCCAACGGTCCAGATTTAGAGGTAACTGCCCCTAAACCCTACCTTGGGGCTATATATACCCCCAGGGCTGAAGGGTTTAGGGGTTGGAAAATATTTTTACTCTTACACTCACACACTCTCATACACTCAAAAACATACAGCAGCCATCACATATAAACACACATACACAGCAGCCTCTAAATTACATAAACATATATCCCTTCATCTTCTCCAAAGCCTGTTCTCATTCTCACACCGGAGGCGCCGTGGGAGCCAAACCCCCCTTCCGGTGTTGTTTTGCAGGCGCCCAACCAGCAGCTACACCCCATCCACGCATAGAAGGTCCAGGAACGCCATCGGACGGAGCCGCCCGCTCACCGGAGTTATCACTACCAAAAATTGACATAATGCTAATAATCAAATCCGAACCTAACGTTAGTGACTAAAAACAAATACGAACCTAACATTAGTGGGTGAAAGAAAAAAAATAATAGTTGAATGGTAAGTTTCTAAAAATATGATAAGTTGGATGATGAAAAAATCCATTTCCCCAAATTTCAAATACAAATTAGCCGGGGCGAGGTTGTCGGACAGAATAGGGCCTTATAGTTAAAATAAAAAAAATAGTAAAAAATTTAAAAATTATAATTTTTAATGTTAAAAAATGCAAATGAAAAGAAAAATGGTTGACAAATAGTATTATACACTTATATAATTTTTATTGCTTTCTTGAATAACTCAAATAAATTCAAAAAATCATAATAAAAAAATCAATTTAAATAAATACTTATATCAAAAATTGTCATCCGTGCCCTTCTTGCACTTCTAACAAGATTAAGTACCAATTTCAATGATTTCATTAAAATTAGTAATTTAACTATGTATACTAGCTAGTTTTTCTCTCCATTGTTGTATCATTCAAGTAATGAATGTTTTAAATATAAAATAAATAAAGAACGGGTTTATATAAATTTAAACTTGAATGTATAATTTTTTATTTTTAGATAAATTTTCAATTTATGAAATTTACTAATTTGTGAGAAAATGTTAATCATTAAATTATTAGTAGTAAGTGTGCTTGAAAAAGAAAATCTAGAACCTAGAATGACGATTTTATGATAATTTATGTCATATATTTACTTGTTTTATTTCTTTACAATTTTGTTAATTTTCATTATATTATACAATTAATTTATGCAATTTAATTGTTATATTATATAAACTTTCTAAAAGTCAGGCAATTATATTGAAGCGTATGAAGTATGTCTCAATTTTTTTTTAATTTTTTTAAATTATGAATGTTGATAAACCTCATACATTCACACTAAATTTATTAATAAATTTAAGTCGGGCCGATTGGATATACGGTTTATTATACTTCCATTAGAACACATCAAAATGATAAATATCTCAGTTGAATCGAATTTTCTGGTTTAGAATCTTCGGGTCGAGTTCGAAATGATATATTTAGACAGCAAAATATTTTTTAAACATTATTTTGGTTGATTGTGAAGCTCAAATTGACTTTTATGATAATTAATGACCTTATTTGGTTACCCAACTTTCTAGTTATACGTGAAACTAAAATACCTGGCAACTAATTTACCACTGTATAACACTGTTCCTGTGATAATCAAAGATGTAATTTGTAATTAGTTATTTTGTTTAAGAAAATCTAATATTTAATATGAATATTAATTATATTAATACAAAGTTAAATGTTAAATTAATATCATGTAATATAAAACAAAACACTAATTCTTTAAATATATACTGAAAAATATACCTATTACGAATTGTAGTAAAATAAATAAATAAGTTTAAAAATAAAATAAAATGATTAACTAACTATATTTAACTATTTTGAAGATAAATAATTATGTACATATAAACTACTATAACACTATTATAAATTAAAAGATACGTTTTTCCAGAATTCAAAACCTTGAAAATAAGATTTTTACAATATAAACAACAATAATGTTTAAAAATCAAATTTTCCAAGAAATATTAAAAATTAAATAATTAATATAGAGAAAAAAAAACTTTACAACTAAAAAGACACTAAGCAATTATGAATACAAAATTAAAATATTAGACTACAAATTTTGTTACTACAAAAAAATTATAAATTTAAATTAGTTAATCATGATGAAAAAATAAAAAATAAGAATCAATGTAACAACCCACACTTCCGGATTATTAATTCTAAATACACAACTTAAGTAAAATAGATTCTTATTTGATAATTCAAAATATATAACGAATGTCAAAACAGTGGTCAAACTTATTAAATCAAATCATAACAATAGAGACGCAACTCCACAAATCCGATATTAATTGTCTAACAGATAATTAAATTCATTCTCTAAAAATAAAGTATTTATTCTAATTCAAATAGTACGAAACGAAGCAGCACAGATCTCCACATAATTCTCATCCCTCATTCTTATTATGCTCCAAATTCCAAACCTGAAATATTAAAAGGGATGAGTTACAAAACTCAGCAAATACAAATTGACCAACTTTTTAACAGAAAAATAATGAGTATTTTAATAAAATGATTTTTCTCAAAACATTAAAATATTTTGTAAAATAAATTCAACCCAGAGTTTTATATTTTAAAATTCAGAATTTAAAACAGAACATAACAAAATTTTATAACATACCAAAACATAGTACAAACAAAATGAAACGATAATTCTTATAAATACCACAGTCTTAATATACGGCCACACATTGCCAGTAGCCGGCATCTAATTCTTATTCTTTATACCACACTTTATCAGTGGTCCGCATCTAAAATTCAATAATTACGCGCCCTTATTAGGTATCTAAAGTTGCACACCCGTGCGTCTACTAAGGATATCTAAGGTTATTTCCAGAACTGTAGTGTAAATTACGAACGAGTTCGAAAACGTAGAGACTGGGTTCCAAAATTCACAAATACTTATTTTTTATAAATTTCGAAATCAAAATTCTTATATCTTATACGAAATCAAAAAAAGAATTGAAATATATTTTCTGAAAATTAAAAAAAAGAAGTCAAAAGTACTTACCTCGAAAGCGACTGTTAATTGAAAAATAATACACGATCAATCTTAAAATATTAATTTACATAGACATAAAATAATTACTCGTTCACGTACAAGTAAAAAAATACTCAGTTAATTAAATTTAACTTATAAAAGAGCTTGTCAAGAATGAATAAACAATCAATTCAAAAGAACAGAAAACAAGTTTAATGGCCATAGAATTTTAACATGCATTTACAACTCACTACCAACGAGATTTATTATATTTTAATAACCAACATCTAAGTTTTCCAATACACATGTTTATAAATTTCTAGCAAATTTAACATGCATGAAGTATAATGTAATTAAACCTTAAAAGCACTAAGAATCACAACTCGGGAGCACTAGTTTTTTTCTTTCCGCCATAATTTTTTTCTTTCCGCCGTGCATGTATTTTCTTTCCGCCGTGACATGCTTCTAATGTAATGAATAAGCGATTTGTTTAAAGCACAAAGATCAGTTCATGATCGGCAATTAAATTATACAATCTAAATTTACGTAAATTAAATCATGTAATACCCAAATTTGACAAGTTTAATTTCCCAAAATAAATATTTGTCCTCTAATTACAATTAGTAAATCTTCAACACAAGATAAATAAATTACATAAAAACTAAATTAAAGATATAAACCATGCATCAAATTAACATGTATTGCATAGATTCAAATACACATGCCAATTAACATCAACTAGTAGCATGAAAACAAAAAACAATAACTTATTTAGCATGTAAAACCACGAAGCACAGAGTATTAAAAATAAAGAAGACGAGGATTACCTCTCAGACGAATTGACGACCCTGTAGGAATTTTTTTATTATCTAAAGGGGTCCTTATATAGGCACATAAAACCCTAACTCTAATTAGGATATAATATAAGCTCTCTAAGTAAATTTCTAAAATAAATTATTTGACACACAATTACCTAAACTAAAAAAATATCGATTTTCTAATTTATTCTCACACTTCTTTCCACAAATAACAAATATTTTATCTACTCAATAACTTGGATAAAAAGTTTCTGGAATATCCTAAATAAATATTTATCTAAACAAATTAATATCTAATATTTAATAAATTAATTAAAAATAAAATTACGGATTTTACATTCTTCCCTTCTTAAAAGAATTTGGTCCCCAAATTCACATAAAAAAATTAAATAAGTCACTAAAGAAAAGATATCATACCTTAATTGCAATAGTCGTCATTTCCTATAAGCTGGAATACACGTCATTTGCCCATCTTGTTATCTGCTTCCTTGGTGGCGGTGGCGGGTTGTGCGGCTAATTCGGAATTTTGTGTCCTGCTCCTCCACAGTGAAAACAAGCACCTGTATTCCAACGGAAGACTTTGTCCAGATGATTCTTGTCGCATCACGTACACCTCTCTTGATCACCTTGACCTCCGATATTATCGTACATGTGTGGCTTCTTGAGTGATCCCCCTTGAAAAGATTGCCCACCAGTTTGAGCGAACCGCCTCTTATTCCAGCTGCCAGTTGCCTTCTCAGATTCTGTCAAGCCTCTCTCGATCACTAAAGCCTTGTTGAGCACAGACTCGTACGTCTGAAGTTCAAACGACGCCATTGAAAACCTAATGTCGCTTCGAAGTCCCTTTTTCAATCTTCGTGCTCGACTGCTCTCATCTGCCACTAAGGTCGACGCGTACTTCGCAAGCTTTGCAAATTCTACTTTGTATTCAATGACGGTTTTTCCACCTTGTTGCAGTCAAATGAAGTCCCTCTCTTTCTGCAGACGAACTGTTCAAGGAAAGTACTTGTCCTCTAAAACCTTCTTAAACTTTGCCCTAGTGTACGGTTCAGGATTTTCTTCAAGATTTGTCATCTCATTCTTCCTCTTCTCCACGAGCCACCAGTAGTAAACGCTTCCTTACAATTGGTACACAGCTAAGATCACCTTCTGTTGTTCATTGCTCCCTAGAAGTCCGAAAACTTTTTCCATCTCTTGGATCCACATCTAGACTACTGCTGGATCAGTTGCTCCATCAAAAGTTGGCGGGTTCAAACGCTTGAATTGAGGGACGATGTTGGGTTTTAGTTGCTGATTCACAAGTACAGCTAGAGTTTCAGCCAACTGGTCAAAGATGTTTCCTCCTTCATCATTGTTGCCCTGATTGTCATTATTTTTCCGATTTTTGTTGTTGTTCTGATTGTTACCATTCTCCCCGTCCATCTTTTCTAAAACACACAAAATAATTTATTAACTTATAGTCAATGATCAAAAAGCACAAAGTCAAGCATGTCAAATAATCACATAAATAAATGCCTAAATCCAATATAACATCCTAAGATTTATACGATAGTCTATGGGATCGTATTCTAGGGAATGTACTAGTCCCATACCTAATACACTCCGAAGGACGACCTTCTCTTGATACCAACTGTAACAGCCCGCACTTCCAGATTATTAATTCTAAATACACGACTTAAATAAAATGGATTCTTATTCGATAATTCAAAATATATAACGAAGGTCAAAGTAACTGTCAAACTTATTAAATCAAAATCATAACAATAGAGACGCAACTCCACAAATCCAATATTAATTGTCTAACAGATAATCAAATTCATTCTCTAAAAATAAAGTATTTATTCTAATTCAAATTGTATGAAACGAAGCAACACAGATCTCCACATTATTCTCATTCCTTATTCTTAATATGCTCCAAATTTCAAAACTGAAACATTAAAAAGGGTGAGTTACAAAGCTCAGCAAATACAAATTGACTAACTCTTTAACAGAAAAATAATGGATGTTTTAATAAAATAATTTTTCATTTTATTAAAACACCCAAAAATACCCACAATAAAATACCCGAAAAATACCTCGAAGTACACGGAACACATACATCACATAACAACTAATATTTCATGACCAATCACACTTAATGATATAATAAAGCACATAATACACATTTATTATGATATTAAATAATAGTAATTTATCAGTCGTTACAATATCTCAGGCTTTAATTGTATCTCTCTATCTTTTTTCTTTATCTGAAATTGGGCTCAACAAGGGACTGACGTCATCCTCTTCCACACTTTGCGAAAGTAATACACTAAGCTCTTTTTTATTACATATATGACCCACCTGCCATTTTCTATCACATTTAAAATACAAGCCCTTATATCTTCGACTTTGCCACTCTTTATCACTCAATTTACGTACTTTCTCAACTGATTTGGCAACCTGAATTTTGATTTGAATGTCTCGAACTCATCGTTGATCTAGACTGATTTGAAATAATAGAAAGTGACTTAGTGCCACTATACGAGCCACTAGAGGATTTATATTTACTCACATACGAAGTTGGACTGTAATGTGGACCATAATGTACTTGAGATGCGGAAGTGTGTGTAAAAGGACTGTACATACCTTTTATTCCTGTAAAGAAATATGCCCCTTTATTGCGGTTGCGTGCCTCCATCATTCCACAAAGAAGCTTCTCCTCTATTTTCACAGAAAAATACATGGCCTGGCCTACGTTACGAGGCCCCAACAACCTGAGTTCTGCCTTGATTTTCGCTTTTGGCCCGTTAATATATTGCCCTTTTGCTATTTCTTATGGAATCACCTCTAGTGGAGCCATCAGCTCGATGAACCTTCTCCTGTAATCCATCACTGTCTCAGTTTGAATATGGCTCAACCATTGTTCGTATAAGCTCCGCATCGACGTGGGTCGAAATTGTTGCAGTAATATTTGTTTCAAATCTATCCAATCCTTAACTAGTCTTCTTCCATTCTCCCATTGAAATCACAAAAGTGCATCCCCATCCATTGCCACTATCGTTGTCTTAAGTTGCTCTTCCTCCGTCAATTTGTAAAACATAAAAAAATACTATACCCTTAAGATCCACCCATCTTGATTTTTCTGGTAAATGTTGGTAAGTCCAGTTTCTTTGCCCTTCAATTCGACCCACCAGAATAGCCACGACCTACCCGACCCATAACCACGACCTCGAAAATAGCCACCAGAATAGTCCAGTACTGTGAATGTCCATCAAATTCGGGGCCTCCTCTACCCGACCCATAACCACGACCTCGACCCGAACGGTAATCGCCTCCTCGACCCGGACCCATTTACTCGCTCCAATAGATCTTCTTCATCAAATAATCCTAATTTTTGTTTTCCAGTACTATAATTAGTTGTTGAATTCCACCGTCACCCTTAATATAAACTTGCTAATTTAAGAGATGTTATCCCCAACCGGATCTTTTCTTGAAGCCGTGCATGTTCTCCTTTCATAGCATTCATAAACCCCTCTTGCTTATCCTTAGACCTTGATATTTTTTTCTCCATTTTTTGGGATACTTGTTCAACAGAGTTGGTGAGTTGTGAAATTATGATTTTGTGCATCTTTTGGGTGGCGACTTGAACTGTCATGGTTATTTGTTCCGTCATGATAGCTCTCAAATCTTCAAATCCTTTCTCGAACACCTCAATACAGTACTGATGCTCGAAGTTGCTCCCATTTTCGTCCCTGCTCTGATAACAGTATGCAAACACTAGACGTATATAACACACAATAAAACAACTAACAATCGATATTTAGGCCTTGTTTGGAATGGGGGTTGAGGAGGGAGGTGTTGGGTTGAGTTAGGTTGGGCTAGGCTAGGCTAGGTTGGGTTGAGTTAGGTTGAACCCTTATCTCATTTGGATGTAGGCGGGGAGTTAGTAGGGGTTGAACCCTTAACATGTTTGGTTTGGAGATGAAGTAAGGTTAATTTTTATCATATATAAATTATATATTGAAAACTAGTGAATGTTTTTAAATTTATCTAAAAAATTTAACTAAATTTAAAAATATTTTTAAAATATTAAAAAAAAATCAAAAAGAAAAAAATAAAAAAACTTTAATAGAGACAGAGAGTGAAAGAGAGAATGAATAAAAAAAACTAAGTTGTCAACACTCCAATTTGGGGTGTTGGAAAAATTCAATTTTTGTATTACAAATTAACGTCTTTCAACCCTGATAAACGCTCACAAAATCCAACCCCTATTTTGACAAACTTTCCCAAATATGGTTCTCTTGAGCCTATTCCAACCCAGCCCAACCAACTATCTCCCAACCCCGTCCAAATACAGTCTTAAACAGAAAAAGGTACAAATATATTACACTAGCAAAATGCAAGATTGTCGGTACTTTTACTACCTTTCGAGTTCTCTAAAACATAGTTTATCCTTCTATCTTTGCACCCCACAATTACTTTTCTACTCCTGATTTATTTATTTATCACTTTCTTTCTTTTAGAATACTTACATTTCACATACCGAAGATCCTTACTCCTGGCAAAATGAGGAGAGACATAGGCACAATTGGGTTGTTAAATAATGTATCAAATATGTAATAATAGTTATAATACGAAACATTGATTTGTCCAGGGGAATCAATTATATATTTCTACTATTTAAAAAAAAAAAATATATATATATATATATATATATACAAAAATTATTTTCAATTAAGATTTCAAGTAAATGACATAATTCCATAATTCATACAAAAGAAAAGCATATTTACAGTTAATCCAAAAAACAATCAAAATCAATTCAAATGAAGCTCCGAAATGACAATAAAAGTATAAAAGCAAAGAGTTCTGTTAAACCATTGCAACAACTAAAAAACGCAACTTCAGACGACGTCATCGAAGCTCCACAGATTCATCAAGTCACAATCAACCACCACTTGTGGTACCTCTTCCACCGGAGCTTCAATCGTGTTGGGTGAGTGTCCATCTAGATACGGAATATCATAAAATTTCATAAACGACTCGTAAGCCATCAGCTCCTGAGAAAGCTTTTTAACTTGATCATCTTCCTGCAGATTACTCACTACACTCTCCTCGTCTTTTACCTCCTCCTTTTTGACCTGTAAAGTTGTAAATTTTTCAGTGGATGTAGAGAACTGAACTGCATAGTCATTCATGTCTTCGTTTGGGAAGTTAACTTTAGCTTTCTTTCCTCGGATTTTTCGTGCTTCTCTGTCGTAGGCTCTGGCAGCTTCTTCGGCAGTGTTATATGTACCTAGCCAGACTCTCACACCTTTTCTCGGGTCTCGTATCTCAGCTGCCCATTTTCCCCAGGGGCGTTGCCTTATTCCCCTGTATAGATTTTTTCGCTGTCTTTTAACAGTGTTTTCGTGATGCTCATCACCTGATTCAACACAATTAATAGTCAGGAATAGAAGAAAACATGTGCGCTATACAGTTGCGGAACCAGAAATTTTAGATCATGGCTCATTTTTTGAAAAATAACGCTTCAGTTGATAGTTACCTGTGTAGGCATAATGAGATGTTCTGAGAGCATAGTGGGATTCCTCTTGACAGAATTCATTCAAGTGGGAGTCGAAACTGTGGTGTTTAGTAGAGGCAGAAGAAGAGGAGGAGGGCCAGATGTCCCCAGCCGCGACACGACGGCTAATATGCCGTGGAACGATATCACCAAGTATTGCACCTCCGCACATTTTAATTGTTTGAAATTCCTAGTAAAATATAAATAAAAGCCGATATGTAAGAAGAAGAAGAAGAAGCAGAAGAAGAAGAAGAAGGAGGAGGGAATGTAGAAATAATCAAGTTTGAATACGGGTATATGTTAATGAGAGGCTTTTGGGGTTTTATAGTGAGGATGTGGATGGATTACAGCTGATGAAGCTCAACTTTCGTGGGCTTTACCTATCCTTATTATCGGACAACTATTATTTTACCACTTACTCATTTAATTTAATTATTTGTTTTTACTAACACAACACCTCTTTTTTCTTTTTAAAACTCTGAAGAATGCCCAGATAGTATTATTGTACTGAGCCTAGCTAGCTAGATGGCAAATAAGTATTATTTCATCCGTCAAAAGATTCTACAACAATAAGGGGGTTGGTAAAAAATCAAATTGGTCAACCTTACAACTTGTTTAACTACTACGTATTCAAACTCTTGTTCTCGGTACAGTTTTTAACCCAGGCTTTGGTCGTTTACCTGCTTAGGAATTTGTATACTATTCAACTTTAATTTCATAAACTAGGATAGCGAGTTTATTTAGTCATTTTTTTATGTTGAAAATTGTAAGTATTATTTTATGTATAAAACAGTCCAATTTTATGATTCACAAACTTCGATATGTACTTATAATGAAAATAATTCTTTATTTATAAGTTATTAACAATGCGAACATATTTGGTGGTAATATCTTATTTTAATTTATAAAAAAAAACAAAATAAGTACAAAATAGTCAAGGTTTACTTCAAAGGATAATATTCATCATTTAAAAAAAGTGCAAAAATGTAAACAAGTAAATTTGGTAAAATATAATATTGAGCCATGCTAGTGAATTTAGTAAGTGCTTTGTTTCTCTTAAAATAAAATTTAACATTTTTCTAAAACTTACAAAAATTTAAAATTATAAAAGCATTTAACCAAAACATAGTTGTGTCAATCCGCCTAAAAAACTCTATTCTTTTACAAAAATTGAATTATACCGGAAAAAAGTAAAATAGTATATTTTCCTCCCAAGTATGGTATATATAGTTTATTAACCGAAAATTTGCCAAAATAATTCCCGTTTTATTTATACATTTTTCTTTTTGTGACATCATTCCCATTAATATATATTTCAAAAATAGTAAATTTTAAAAATATAAGAAATTAATTACAATCACTTACCTCTTTTATACTTACTTTATATATATAATATTAATTAATCTATTAATTTATTCATTTTTCTTATTATTTTCCACCAAGTTATGTTTTTTCTTAATATATGTACCATAACTCACAGGTATACTATGCGTCGAGGGACAGAAGGAGCATGTATTAAACTAACTAAAGATGGAGTAAACAATTATGTTCATATAATTTACCAGAAACAGGGGAAGTACATGGGTTTGGTTATAGTTGATGGTTTGTAAAACCACAATGGCTGACTAGGTGGACACTAGAAACTTATCGGCATTAAACTACTTTGAATTGGCTGGTAAAATTTATTTAAAATGTCTAGTTGCAAATATTTTATATGTATGATGTAAAAAAAATGTTTGACAATTGTATACGTCTAGAATTAACCCAAGACGAGTTTTTTCACTCCAAGTCGGTTGATGGAATGACGATATCCCATACGATGTTACAACTTACAAGCCCCGTCTTGTCCAGAGTACGGATAGATTTAGAAAATTACCGGATCATTAAAACAACTCGGTCTTTGTCATTGCCCCCGTTTCAAAATATAAATTAATTTGACTTTTATATATATTTTATAATATATGAAAATTATAACTTTACATATTTTTTCTAGTTTTTTTTCAAAAATTATAATTTAATATATATATATATATTTATTTATTTAAAAAATAAAAATTTGAAAAATAATTTATAGAGCTATAATTTTTATTCAACTAAAAATACGCGTAAAAAATCAAATGGACTTTTATTTTGAGACGGAGAAAATACTTTTTATTTTATTTTAATATAAATAATAAAATATTGAAATTAATTAACATATAATTATAACTTAATCATGAAAATTTTAACCAATGATCAAATAATATAAAATAACATATACTTATATTTATTTGTTTCTCAATCAGTGTTGTAAAAAGAGGGAATTAGGAAAGATTGGTCGAATTATCGATTTGGGATTAATTGAAAATCGGCGATAATCAGAAGGATTAATCGAAGTAAAAGTAAGATCTATTATAATATTAAATCATACTCCCTCCGTACCTTTCAATTGTTTACATTTTTTAGAGAGTGTCTGACACGCATTTTAAGGTGCATATAAAGTATAGTTCTGTATTTTTTTTTACAATTTTGTTTTTCTGAATAAAAATTAAAACATTCAACTTTTATTTAGAAAAAAAAATTGTAAAAATAAGTTACATAACTATACTTTTTATGCACCTTAAAATGCGTGCCAGACACTTCCTCAGAAATGTAAACAATTGGAAGGGACTGATGGAGTATTTAATATATTATTGATAGGTAATAAAATAAATCCTGACTGCGTAATTAATATCGCATTAATTATATCGGAATTGGGCTGACAACTAGGCCCATTTGGAAGGGCCCAAAACCCTGAATATTAATTAATTTCGTAATTAATTAATAAGGGATAAGTCAGCTGATAAGATAAGTCCTAGTGGGGAAATAAATCCTTGTAGGTTGGCCTCCAAAGAACCTCATGGGATAAGGAATCAGTTTACTACTTGTTAGGACTTCAAAGTCCATTCTAATTCAGAGACTTGTCCACCAAGTCTCCTAACTCTAGTCCAATTCAAGAACTTTCAGTACCTATATAAGGGGTCTCACCCCCACCAATCAGAACTACGTTTTTTGACTTGATCCTTGGCAATCAGTAAGGTACGTAGTCATCTTGTTAAAACAGATCGAGACACAAGAGCAGTCAAATCGAGTCTCGAAGCTTACGAACCCTAGTAGTAAGTACAGTAATTATTATACCTTAATTTTTGATCCATAACATTTGGCGCCGTCTGTGGGAAGCACAACAACAACCATGGCGAGAATACGGAGAGGAAACAGCGCTCCTGAAGAAGGAACACCTGCGGGGACAACTCAAAGAATTTCGTCAATGGTGGAGATACCTCCGCATTCAACCTATGCCGCCACCCAAGGAGGAGCCCAGGTAGGGGCAATTGAACCTCAGTTTCAAGGGACGATTCCCCCGGCTCCTCAAGGGACGAATTCCCAACTTCAACAGCTACATACACCTGTGAATTCTCGACATGAGTATTCAACTATTATGACCACTAATCCCCCCTTACGGGATGCCCCTTTACCCCGATGTTGGAGGAAGTGGACATGCTAATATGAGTGAAGCACAAGGACAGATTCCCCAATATATACGTGGTTTGGCTCCTATCCCCGAGGATCAAGAATTTTATGGTCCTTATACTGAGAGAGACTCTGAATCTTCGGATGATGATGTGGCCCCAAGAAGGAGGTGTGCCGGTAAAGAGCCGATGCCTGATGGTAACCAGCGTCCTAGGAGCACCCAAGGGACGAATCCCCAAGAAGTGTAGGAGAGGATCAGGGTTTACGAGGCTGAGATTCAAAGGCTGAAGCACGACTTGGAGGCACACCAGACCTCCATACCACCACTACCTTCAAGGGGGAGAAATCCTCCTCCAATCATAGACGTGGATGGTCCACGTCTATGATTATATTTAATATATTATTATGACTATATAAATTATTTATTAACAAATATATATTTATTATATCATAATTTCTATAATTTTTCAGATTTAAATTAACATGGTATTTTAATTTTAATAAATAATATATATATTTCAGTGAAGCAAAATTATAAAATATTAATCGGATTTCAAAATTAAATCGTCGGGTACTTTGCAGAAAATTAATCGACCGAGTCAGAGATTGTTTGATTAATATTCTCCATAGATAATACTATAAATGCTTGTTTGTAAGATTCGAATTTGGGAGTTGTTTACATCTTTGTAAACATAAACAATTTGGTAAATATAAAATTTGTTGTGGGGATTTCAATGTGGAAATTTTGGTGTTACGTGGTGTTTTGAACACTCAACTAGCCAATAACTTTTATTTGGGTCATTCATCTAAACTAACTTCAATTCAGTCATATAGTAGTTAAAACTTAAAAGTGTTATTCACTAACAACCAACTAGGTTAAATTGTAGAAGGAGAGTTGAATACAAATTAAAAAATTTAAGTTAATGTGTGCATGGAAAAAGAAATATGAACCCAAATGTTTATAATTTCAGGTGGGTTGCTTTTCGACTTGACACTTGAGGTTTTATTTCGAAGAAATAATCTGTTACAATCACAAAAGTAATCTCAGAGCCGCGGTTTTCAATATTTCACTCAGAGGAGGATATCTCTCTAAAGTTCTGTGAAAATGAAGAAATTATTTCTTAGGTGAAATACTACTACTACTACTACTACTACTTGATTTATATATCACCAAGTTACAAAGCTTCTTAGGCTAAATATATTGTGTAAATAGGCCCTTAATCAACTGTAGGGGGGGGGGTGAATACAGTTAATACAATCAATTCGACAAAGTTTCAACAGAATCAACAGTTTTTATATTAACAGATAAAAACTGATTACAAATGTACTCTCTCGAAAGGATCAACAATTATCCTTGAGAGCCGCTAGGTTATGCGAAAGATATAATAATTTGCAATGCTTATAGCATGAACTTAATCTGTGCTTTATATAGAGCACAGCTACACAATGTATAAGGAATCCTATTCTATTAACAACAAGGAAATGTAATACAATGCTTTTGAGATAAAGTTCTTTACCGCCTTGAGTTCCTGTTTCCTTTTCCTTATCGAAGATCAACTGATGTGACAAATACTGATTACATCATCCGTTGATATCAACATCAATTGATATCATCATCCGTTGATATCATCATCATCCGTTGATATAAGTTCTGATGTGAACTTCTGATAGTTTCTTCTGATATCATCAATTGCTCCTAACAATCTCCCCCAACTTATTCATTATGTAAATATGGACAAGTTCCAATTGATGATGTCAAAACTATCTAAACGCAAGAATCAAGTATGCATATTCAATCTTACTTCAGTGAATATCAGACTTTACTCTTCATTCTGAACTCTAACACAATCTGGAAAATCTTCAAGAAACTTCCTCAGCAGATTCTCGTCCATAACATCTAAATACCATTGCATCTTCCGTTTATGTTCCCTCAGTTCATCTTTTGATTCATCATTCTGATAAATAACAACCCTGAGATAATATAACTTTGAATTTCCAAGAGATAGATCATCCAACTCCAGAAACCCAATTTTCTTTCCATCAGGATTAAAGGTTAAAATTTTAGTTCCTAGACTCATTTCTATCTTGGCTCCTCCAATAGGCATATCAACAGCATATTCAGATTGATCAATGTACTTTGGAATGTAGTTTGAATTATAAGGCATTCCTTTCTGCTTTAACCGTATCAGGTTCTTTATGAATGCAGGCCATCTGGAAGTTGAAGAATTAGTTATCTTGAGAATTGTAGCAATAAGTTCCAAATACTGCCATGATTTATCTTTTAACTATTCTTGATTCAACCTTAAGCTTCTCCCAGACTCCATCAAATAGATTATTTTCTCTTCAGTATGATCAATAACAATTTGCACTGATATGATCTTCTGTAAGTCTTCAAACATTACATTGTCTCCAATTTCTGTCAAATAAGAATGCTTTCTTAGAGTTAAAACATCTCCTACAAATGGATTGTTAGTCCCAAAGTATCGTAGAAAGGGGGTTGAATACGATACCTATAATCTTTTTCAATTCATTACAAGTTCTTCGTTATAAGTACGGAATCAAAATAGACACAAAATAATTCGAGGAATATATTGTTTGATTATTATAAATCTTGAGGTTGCTACAATCTAATCAATGAATTGATTAGCTACAATAAATTCAGCAGCACAACTTTGTGTTTACGAGCTTAATAAATGAAGTCTTTATTGGAGCTCCCGTAAAAACAATTTTTGTTGGCTGAAGAAGATAACCAAATGAAAATTACATTCATTTGCTGCTTTGTAGTCTTCAAATTGATTAGGACATGTGGCATCTTTGTATCCATATATTTCCTTTTGAATTTGATGCATGGAATCTTAATAAACACCCCAAGTGCTAACTGGCGACCAGAGGGGAGTATTCTGACTTAGAGTAATTCTTTGTTTTGTAACCTGCGACCACGGGGTAAGGTTTATTAACTTAGAATATTTTTGATTAAATTCTAAGCTGTGACCTCCAACCTGTGACCATAGGGTCACACTCCTTACCTTAGAACATTTCTTCATTTGACTAAGCTGCGACCCTCTAACCTGCGACTAGAGGGTAAGGAGAGATTGCCATAGAATGTTTTCCTTATTTATCAACCTCCGACCATAGGGCAATCTATTGCCTTAGAATATTTCCTTCACTTTATAACCTGCGATCCCTAAGCTGCGACCATAGGGAATTGAGGTTGCCTTCAAATATCTCCTTCACTTTACAACTTGCGACCCCTAAGCTGCGACCACAAGGAATTGAGGTTGCCTTAGAACATTTTCCCTCTATCTCCAATAGCTGAATCAATGAACTATTTCTTCTGTGTTACTGAATTGAATCTTTTCTGGAATGTTGATGTTTGGTGCACTGGTCTGGTTCACAAACAACTAACATGAACTGATTTAATTCAATTCCTTTTGCACTACTGAGCTGATACATCTTGGATGGTTATTTATTGCTTCAAACACTGAACCCCTGATCTTTAATACTTCAAATCAAACCATGTAACTGATACTGGAAGTCCTTTAATATCTTATTCTTCATTGATGCTTGAACATGTTAATAAACTTCTTCCCATGACTTGATTGTGGACTTAGAGAGTCATTTGCATATTTTGATTCTTAGTATATATCATGTCTTCACCTTTAGGGTTCCTGTGCTTCACAATTTAATATTGTCTATCTGTTTCTGTTTCATGTTGAGTTATAATTCATCGATTACATATTAAGTTACATTATGCTTTACATGGATCATCAACATTTAATCTTCCAAGACTGTTGGATATATTTGAGATGTCATGTATAATATGTTTCATGTTTAGTTTTCAGATCTTAACTAACAGTAAATATCAGTTCTTACTGAAATCAGGACTTACTGGAAGTCAGGACTTAAGGATATCAGGACTTAGATTATCAGAAGATAATATCAGAAGATGGATATCAGAACTTAAGTACTAGAGGACTAATAGTTAAGGAAGGAAGCTGATTTATAGGAAAGAAGATCGAAACTAATACGGAATAAGATATGCATGGAAAGAGTTCGAGGACTAGAAGAATTATATAAGATATCTGTTTGATATATTTTAGGAGACAGAATTATATTCCATATCAAGTAGAAGTTATCTTGAGACTGTGTGTCTATATAAACACAGACATAGGTTTACTCTATAAGAGTTACGATCATTGAGAAGATCATATATTGTAACCTAGCCGCTCTCGTGATATTTGTTCATCACTGAGAGAGAACAGTTCCATTGTAACAGAGTTTGTTATATCGAATACATCTGTTTTCTGTTACTTGTGCTTTAAATCGATTTGATTATATTCTACTTTGTATTCAACCCCATTCTACAGTGTTGTGTGACCTAACAAGTGGTATCAGAGCTTATCTGTTAACACACATATAGTAAAGATCCAAAACAATCATGTCTGAAGAAGCAGAAAATCCAACCAAGCCCGCTAAAACTGAAGAAACTCCAAAGACTCAAACCCATAGTCGATATGAGACTATTAGGGTTCCCATGCTGAGACCGTCTGAGTATCCCATATGGAAAGTGAAGATGACTATGTTTCTAGAAGCTACAGATCCATAATACCTTGACAGAATTTATGAAGGACCGCATAAGCTCGCCAAGCTCTCTGTTGTAGTTGCAGATCAGCCAACAAAGACCATACCAAAGGAGAAAAGTGAATACACAGCTGAAGATATCTCATCTATTGCCAATGATGCAAAAGGTAAGGCATTTGCTGCATAATGCCATTGATAATGTCATGTTAAATAGGGTAATTCAATGCAATACTGCAAAGGAGATATTGGATGCTTTGGAGACATGAGGACTATACTCACTCAACAGTACGAGCACTTTGACTCAAAAAGTGATGAGTCATTAATTGACTTATATGACAGGTTTGTCAAACTCTTGAATGATCTGTCACTGGTGGACAAGGAATATGACATTGAAGATTCAAATATAAAATTCCTTTTAGCTCTTCCTGAAAGTTGGGATTTGAAAGCTACTATTATAAGAGATAACTATGCTCTTGATGAAACTACACTTGATGAAATTTATGGAATGCTCAAGACTTATGAACTTGAGATGGATCAAAGAAGCAAGAGATATGGGAGAAAGTCAAGAACAGTTGCTCTTAATGCTGAGGAGGAATCCCCCAAAGTGGTTGTCTCAAAGAAAGGAAAATGAAAGGTTCTCATCATAAAGTCTGATTCAGATCATCAAGTTCTGATGATGATGATTCAGAAACTGAAAGTCTACCTGAAGTAGATGCTGATGAAGAGATGATGAAGCTGTGTGCTCTTATGGTGGAGGGTATCACAAAGATAGCCTACAGGAAATTCAGAAGGGGAAAGAAGTTTTCCAGGAAAGGAAGAAGTTCTGATAGGAAGGGTTTCAAAAATCTGAAGGCAAAGGAGGAAAGTCTGACATAGGAGATTACTTAAATGTCAAATACTACAACTGTGGTGAAAAATGCCACATATCTCCTGACTGCAAGAAAGGAAAGAGTGACAAAGGCAAGGCACTTGTCACAAAAAAGAAAAACTGGACATATACCTCAGATTCTGAAGATGAGGAGAACTATGCCTTGATGGCAAATGCTGATAGCAGTTCTGATGCTGTTGAGTTAAAGGTACCTCAAACAACTTATGCCTTTCATACTGATGATATTACTGAGTTGAGATTATATCTTAAAACCATGTTTATTAGCTATAGAGATCAAACTTTAACATGTGAAAGATTAACTTCTGAAAATCTTGCTTTTAAAAAGAGGAATGATTATTTAGAAAAAGAGTTAGTTATGTTCCATCTAACTCAGAAGGATAAAGATGATGCTTTCTATGTGAGAGATGAAGTGTTTGTGGCGCCCCAAAATCTGGGGTCAGGAATCTCGGAGGCCACGCTATCTAAACTATTACAACCACACAACTCACACTATAATATATAAATACTCACGCTTCACGACCCCACACTTATCACACACACACACACTTACAGGTTATTGTCTTGGAAACGAACCATTCATAACTAGAGTAATTTCAACCATCAAGTGATAATTATTACAACCCAAAAGTGATTTAGTCTTACCGGGGAGTAACCTTTAAGTAAGGCTAGTCCTCCGGCCAAATATACGTTTCTTGTATATTACCTTACATAAGTCATACTTATAAATAAGCCGAACTAAAAACAACTGAAAACTAATCCAGCTTATTCGGACTACCTGTGGTACAGCACCAAACAATCTACGGAATAGCTAGCCATTTTCTACCATTTCCTGACTGTGGTTCTCATGGCAGGCATCTTGATTCACTGTTGTGTTGTGTCAATTTAAGAAAACAAGTGTGAGCTATAATGCCCAACATAATAATGTACAGTATAAAAATGACTGTATGATAACTTATGTAAAACATCATATATTATAATTATATTTTATTCAAAAATAGTTTTCCTTGGTGATACACACCTTCTTATAAAAACAATTATTTTAAGGGATTTTAATATCCTGCGAATACCTTAATAGTAATCCCAACACCTAGGCTTGGGTTACGGTATTGCATCACAATTTCAACTGGAAGAATTAGGACATTCGTTGGAGCCACCGCATATGATGGTCAGTCGTACTGCGATAAAAGTAACCTTTTATACTAGTAGAAGGATGACACCTTCGTATCCCGGTTATCACCCTGGCCGCATTCGGGCTACGTGTCCCATTTCGGGTATACACACACTTCGCAGGTCCTTAGGTACGTATTGTACCGTCTCCTACGGTACCAGTAGTCTATCCAATACACGAAGTACTTGGATCCTACCCCTCCCTTGTCCTTTAGGAAATCCTATCATATCTCGAGAACTCGAACCACATCGAAGTTCCCCCAAGCGTTTTGCTTGTTGATAGGCATAGCTTTACTTCATATATATATATGTACTTCCGAAAGTTTTCGGAGGAAGTACTAAGGATGTGAGTTGACCGCTGTCAACAGATAATTAAATAAGGGGGGAAAGTTTCTCCTTGAAACTATATTCAAAATATTAAATAAGTCGGGATAATATTCTCCGACGATCTGAAATTATTCGAATGATTTTCAAAATCAGAAAGTAGTTTAAATCCAGTGCTATGATTTTTAAATCATAACTAAACCCTTTAATAAATAATAATTAATTAAATGATAATCGATAAATAATTAAACCTCGAATGAGTTTACTCTTGTAAAAGAATATTTAAAATAATATTCCTCAACTAGTTTATGTCTATGAAATTAATAATCTTTAATGTTTAATTGGGTTTGAAATAAATAATCGTTAGAGTATACTTCTCCCATAATAAAGGAATAGGTATATAATATTTATTATTCGAACAATAAAATATAGTTGAGGGAATATGATCGTTGGGTTCGTTTTAATAAAAGTTCGAGGTATTTTAATGTTTCGTAAGTGGACGTTGAGTCCCTTTAAAACGTACTATTATGGACTTGTAATCGTCCTATAATATTACCGGAATAATTACTGGGTTTTTATCTTGAAATCCCAACCGACTCTCAGTCTTATTATAATACGTTACTCTTATAGCGGAATTAAACATTTTACGATATATACTTATCGTACAACATCGCCACATTATGCGAAAATTCAATAACTACGTATCATGGAAAGCATGGTATTTATACAATGATAATAAAATAATCCTTTCACAACACAACAGTAAATGTAGTTGGGTTCGCAAACTTTCCTGGGTATCTCGAGGTGGAGGATGCTCTAGGTTCCGCTCGGAAATCTATAACCATAAACACAATTCATTTCGTTAGGTCCCGTTCTAATTTACGGCGACTCGCACTCATGTGCTACTTATTATGCACCCTCTCAATTTATACTACCCTTATTATTCCTTTAAGTCATTATTCACATTATGGTCACTTTATTTTTTTAAGTATCTTAGGTTCATTCTCATTATCGCCGTCGGCTCTGCTTATGGATTCTACGGTTTCTAATCGCGCGGTCTCGGCTCCGATATTTTTATAAAATTGAGAAATCATTATTTTTACTTGAAATTTTAATGGCAGTTAGTAAACTCAATATGTTACTCTCTGTAAATATTTCATGATTTATGAACACTTTTAAGTTGATCCTTTATATTTTCAAAGTTCGTTATTCGTAGCAGTTTTTGTCGCGCAAATCACTTTTAGTAAAACGGCCATAACTTTTGATCCGTAAATCGGAATCAAGCGATTCAAGCGCCTAAACGATCCTTATAATATTGTATATCATAATAAAGGGATTGTTTAAGAAACTACAGTTTACAATTTCGGAACTTTCTGCAGAAACTTCAACTTACGATTTATTGGTTTTAACGGAGTTACGTTTACGGTCGGGGTTTCGTTTACGCCCTAACTCTTAACACAACCACCAAAAATCATCATTTCATCATCAAAACACAAAATCCTCTCAAGAACATCATGTTCTTGAGGCAACAACAATCAACCTCAAACCTACTTAACTTAAACACCAAGATTTCAACAATACCACTTCTTAAACTAGGTTTACTACCGCATACTACATGGATCTTAAAAATGAATCTTAAATGAGGTTGGGCTAAAGATTTTTACCTTTCTTGAAAGCTTGAGATGTGTGATTGAGGATGGTGGAGGCTTGGAAGTGCTTGATATGATTTTTGGAACCTAAAGCCACCATTGAAATCAAGAAACCAAAGATGAGTTACTATTCACACTATTCACTAGTGACTTTCTTGATTTTATTTTACCCATCAAACCTTGATAAAAAGAGATGAAAGAATTTTCTTATCTTAGTTTTATTTTTATAAAGCTTTAGAATTAATGAGATGATTTTACCATGGCTAGATTTTGAGATGTGAAATTGAATTCTCCCCATTTTCTTGATTTTGCCGAATGGAAGAATGAAGGGGTAGGGGGTATTAATGCTTGCTTCTCTTGGTTGCTTCTCTTGGTTTCTTCC
This sequence comes from Apium graveolens, assembly GCF_009905375.1. NCBI lineage: Eukaryota > Viridiplantae > Streptophyta > Magnoliopsida > Apiales > Apiaceae > Apium > Apium graveolens. The sequence goes on from NC_133648.1 coordinate 293,973,970, forward strand.
CTTCATTGATTCTAGGAAATGGGGTGTGATATCTTTCCTTGATTTGATAGTCTTCCTAGTATAGCATTCTAGGTTTATTCCTTGTTGCCAAATCCATGAACATATCTTAGGTAACCTCCTAGTTTCCAAGCTAAACTACATGTGCTAGCTTCCTTAGCATACTATTTTGGCTAGCTTGCTTGATCATCCTATGGTTAGCTTAATATTTGATAAAGTAACCATGGTTACTTTCTTACCATGGTTTAGTTAGTGCGTTACGTTTATTTAATCATTTACGCGTTCGCTCGGTTGCTTAAACGTTTTCGTAATACTTACTCGTAAATGGTTCGCGACGTAATTCCTTTCGTATTTATTCCATATATCTTAAATTATCATACTTGAATATAAATCCGTAGGGTTTTAATCTTGTAATTATATTGTGATTCCCGTAATCCTCTATGAGTCATAAATACAGTCATTTTTCAAAGTTCGTTTTCTTCGAAAACTAATAACGTTTACATACACTCATTTGGTACGTATAATCATGTTAAGAATTCCGAAACTCATTTTCTCATGCACCACATAGTGTGGGCTAAAACGTTTTTCCCCGTCCGTCAGGGTTACTATTCATTAAACATTTTACAAGGTCTCAAAAATTCAAGTTATTATATTACTATTCATAAAGGTCTTTTACCGATGTCGCGTAAATCACTTTTAGTAAAACAACCATATCTTTTGATCCGTAAATCGGAATCAAGCGATTCAAGCGCCTAAACGATCCTTATAACATTGTATATCATAATAAAGGGATTGTTTAAGAAACTACAGTTTATAACTTCGGGACTTTCTGCAGAAACTTAAAGTTATGATTTGTTGGTTTTAACGGAGTTACGTTTACGATCGGAGTTTTGTTCACGCCCTAACTCTTAACACAACCACCAACAATCATCATTTCATCATCAACAGACAAACTCTTCTCAAGAACGTCATGTTCTTGAGGTAACAATAATCAACCTTAAATCTACTTAATTCAAACATCAAGATTTCATCACTACCACTTTTAAAACTAGGTTAACTACCACATACTAAATGGATCTTAAAAATGAATCTTAAATAAAGTTGGGCCAAAGATTTTTACCTTTCTTGAAAGCTTTGAGATGTGTTCTTGAGGATGGTGGAGGCTTAGAAGTGCTTGGTATGATTTTTTGAACCTAAAACCACCATTGAAATCAAGAAACCAAAGAGGAGTTACTATTCATACTATTCACTAGTGACTTTCTTGATTTTATTTCACCCATCAAACCTTGATAAAAAGAGATGAAATAATTTTCTTACCTTAGTTTGATTGCTAGGAAGCTTGATAATTAATGAGATAATTTTACCATGGCTAGATTTTGAGATTTGAATTTGGATTTCTCCCTTTTTTCTTGAAGGCCGAATGGAAACAATGAAGGGGTGGGGGGTATTTATGCTTGCTTCTCTTGGTTCCTTCTAGGAAATGGGGGTGATATATTTCCTTGATTTTTATTCTTCCTAGTATAGCATTATAGGTTTACTCCTTGTTGCAAATCTTGGGGACAAATCCAAGTAGCTTGATAGGTTACAAGCTAACTACATGTGTTAGCTTCCTTAGCACACTATGCCCTCTACAAGCTTCGAGGTCAAATACCAAAGCTTCAAGGTTAAATCTTCGATTTCAATTTGGGGGTTTCGAGTCCAGAGGTTGAAATTTGCAGTCGAAAGTTTAAAGAGGAGAGAACCTCAAGAATGAGGCTAACTTGAACTGGGTAAGGTTTAAACACCAAGTTTCAAATTGGGGGTTTCAATTTAAAACCCTAAATTTTTAATTAGTCGATGATATGTTAATAACTCTGTAACAAACTATGTATCGATTTTTGTCCATAAATTTTTAGTCTCAGTAACGATATAGTCTCAATATCGATTTATGTTTGTGCGGAGTGGAATTACGGGTAATCGTATATTATATGTCTGCCCTGTTGCGGCTGCGCTTTTTCGGCATTTGAGGTGTGTTGCTGATCGGTTTTTTGTTGTAGTAATGCTGCATTGCGCGAATTACACTGTTATTTTAGCTGATATTATTAGAGTAACTTGTTTTAACTACTATATAGTTATTGTTTTGTTATTGTGATTCACGATAAAAGACCTGAGCTTCATATTATAGCTGCTGAAGTCAATCAACCGCCACTAAAGTGAAAGAGAAATTTACCAGGAAATCCAGGTATGTGTATGCATTCATGAATTAAAGCTCTTATATTTAGGGTGATGATTAAATTGGACCTTTAGTCTGAATTACAATTTAGTAATGTTTAATTAATCAGTAGCTCAACTAATATTTGTTCTGCTACAAAAAATAACATGTTTGATTCTGCTACAAAACGCAAATTTATTTCATTAAATATAGAATATACAACTCAACAGAGGCATATATATGATTTATCACGTACAGACCCAGATGCAGAAGTGATAGCATTATCACCGATAACCCTAATGGCAAGGAATAGATTTGTATATGAAATATGTAATAAGGGTTTCCAGAGGGATCTAAATCTGCAGTTGCACAGATGAGGCCATATTCTGCCGTGGAAGTTGAAGCAGAGAAACAACAAAGAGGTGATGCATATTAAACAAATAAAGTCGCAGCTGAATAAGAAAATACAGCAACTTCCAATTGGCATATGTGTTCTTATAAACCAATTAATTATTAGTATAAGCTGACACTATACCATCAAACTTGCTACCACTGTTATGTGTTACCATGGTATCTTGGCACCAAACTAGACCTCTTGATTGTCATATTTTCCGGCATAGATTTTACCCTTATTTGATGGACCGATATGTGTAGGGATATAATGAAAATTCCTTATCTTGTTCATTGTGATGCCTGCCCTAATGACTTTTCCCGACAACGCAACTTCCCCATGGGGCAAGTTCCCAATTTTTTCTTCTTTTTTTGTGGTGTTCTCTCTTTTCATTGTCTTCTATTTGCTCTTTTCTTTTTTCATCCTCTGGCCAAAAAGCATGTAATCTATAGTATGTAATTGAGAAACAAAATCTTATGTTTGGGATAATGTGTATACTATATACAGGTTCGAAGAGATGGAACCAAGATGTCGCTTGCACCGAGCAAGAAGTTGTCATAGCTCATGGCAGATAATGCTCAATCGGAGGATCGACAACTATTAAGGTCTGAAGCTGTTAGAGGCACTGAGGTGCAGACTGAGTTTGATAACGAGGAAGAACGTGAAGTGATTCTCCTTGTTCATGGTATGGAAATTATATGTCAGAGCTTTACCTTATTGGCACAATAATCAATTCTTCCCAACTTGGTATATATTTCTCAACCTAATACGTAGTATGATGTATTTTATTCTTTGTGTATAGATATAAAGCCGCCTTTTCTGGCTGGAAGAATTGTTTTCACAAAGCAGGCTGAACCAGTAATGCCTATTAAAGATCCTACATCTGACATGACTATTATATCACGTAAAGGTTCTAATTTGGTGTGTGAAGTGCATGAAAAATAAAGTGAGAATAAATCACGGCAACATTTTTGGGAGCTTACTGGATCCAAGCTTGGCGATATCCTTGGAGTTGAGAAGACTGTAGAGCAGGTAAAACCAATAACTGTAGTGTTATATTATCTTTGGATCAGATTGTATAGACTTTGGTATGGGTTTTGGATTGAGTGGCACATCTTTTAGCTAAACTTTGAAACTCAAAATTCGCAAGCAATTACACATTATGAACGCATAGATAATCAATAAGGCATCTGTCATCTATTGAAATCAGACAATTGTTGTGTGATATTTTTCCTTAAACTGTTAGCTTGGTCTATAATGTACAATTATTTTCTTCCTATGTGTGACATGTTTTGAATTCCATAGTCTACAATCATGTTCATGAGTCTGGTGTTGTTATGTGCGCTTGAGCCATTACTAGTCAATGTAATATAGAGTTTTGTGCATTGGTAGATGACTTAGAGAACTAGAGCTGTCTAGCTCTGAAATATTTTTTTAAATGATGCCATGTTGACGCAGATACTGCATTAGTGGGTGATGATGGTGAAGTTGATTTCAAGGAGGACGCTAAGTTTGCTCGGCATTTGAAGAAGGATGAATCAGTGAGTGATTTTGCAAAGTCCAAGACACTTTCTCAACAGCGTTAGTATCTTCCCATATTTTATGTGAAGGATGAGTTATTGCAGGTTTGACCTTCTTATAATTTTCCATGTTGCAAATTTGATGATAGTTTGCTAGTTTTTTAAGTACTCTCTATCTATGTTGCATTTGGTTGTGTTGAGATAATTTTATGACCACACCAGTTGATTCAAATATGTTTATATTGTAGATGCTTCCAATTTCATAAATGCTATTTAGTGCTCTATGTTTTATATTGCTACTTAAGTACTGGTTTTACTTAAACACTAAAGATAGGTCAATTGGTAGGTAGTTGATGCCAAACTACTATTTTTAATAATTATGTAATCATTTTCCTTTCTTGATACAAGGCGTACCATTAGTTACGTTAAACATTTTCCTTTACTATTGCAAGGTGTAGCATTGACATCTTTTAGGCCCTTTCTTTAATTATGTAATTGTGAGGAGCACAACTTGTCAGGAAGGCTAAAAACTGGAAGTCGGTATAGTGCAGTATAGTCAGTATAGTTGCTGTATTCTATTCTTCCAATCTGGTGGAAATAAATTTTCCAGTATTACCACAGACTACTTTAGAACACTAGATATGCTAGAGAAACTCTTATCCAGTCCGATAGAAATGTTTTCTAGGGTACTTGACCTGAGTAGCCTCTATATTTTCATTGTCAAGTACAAGTGCGCAACTCATATTTATTTTAGTTTTAATAAGATGTACTTAACGAGTGACCTGTTATGGTTATAAGTGTTGATGAATATTCATTTTAAAAACACGTTTACTTGGTTTTATCTTACCAAATTTCTATGACTACTTATCTTCAGATTAGGAGTCCAATTAGGAGTAAACATGGCAGCTGAGATAAATCATAAGAATCAGCGAGGTGGGGGAGATGCAGTAACTGAAGTTTTTGAGGTTTACGATATGATTCTATATCTTGGCATAATTGGGATAACTTTCAATGTTTTGATAAAATTTTGTCGGATATTATAGTTAGTCACAATTAGAAGAGATGGATGAATATATATATATATATAGTATTGATGTTTGGATTGGATGAAAATATTGTATTTAATGTTTGGATATTGGTTGATGAATATATAGACAATTTGGTATTATGTAGTAATTGGTTTTGGAAATTTTTTGTTTTGGCAAATTTTTTAGTATTTTTTGGCATCAGTACAAAACTGATGTCTATCAAGGCTTAATATATCAGTTTAAGTAGTACATAAACATCACTTTATAAAAAACCGATGTTAAATACTACAATAGACAAAGGCATAAAAATGCAGAACTGATGTTAAAGAGAACTTTAGACAACGTTTGGTTAAAAAAATGGTGTTATTAATTCTTATAGACATCAGTTCAGTAATTATAAAAATCGGTTCACATATAAGAATTGATATTAAAGTTTAAATTCACATCGGTTTTCAAGCAAAGCCGATGTTATAGATATTTTTAACATCAGTTTAATGGATAAAGGGAAATATTTTGCTTATCTGGCATATATTTAAATTGATAAAAAATCATATTATAATAATATATAAATAATTGATGTGCATTAAAAAAAATAAAATCAAGATATAGATATCGGTTTCACACAGGAAACCGATGTTATATGTTCACTTTCACATCAGTTTAAAATCGATGTTAAATGGGGGATCTTTAACATCACCCACGAAGACATCAAATTTTTTTATTCATAGACATCGGTTTTTAGCCGATGTCTATTGATGTTTTTCTAGTAGTGTGAATAGATATTTTAGATAGTCAAGTACACTCAAAGATAATAATTCTCATTGGCTAAGAATTAAATCTTTCATAAATTTCTTCTTTAACAACAATTACTTCCTGTAGTGTGCTCAATCTGTACTAAAGTGATCATATAAACTTAAACATAGATTAGTTTCTTCACATGCACTATTAAAAACATCTAAAATTAAGTATGCAGTACTGATTTGGATATGAACAGTCAAAAGCATTCAAGCACAAACAAGAAAGTAAACAAGTATTCATTTAAAGAGTCAAAGAAGACAAAAATATTTTCATTAATAATTAAGAAATAGAGTACAAGATTTTGTAGAATTTTAAATATAAAACCCTAAAACAATTTAACTACTCAGACTTCTTCTGCCTCTTTGCTGCTTGCTCTGCCCTCATCGCCCTGCGATGATAAATCCTACTCATTGTTCCTGCAAGAGAAATGATATTCTCTTGCAGCTTAATAGCTGCTTGACGAGAACGTTCCACCAGTTCAACACGGAGTTTTTCTTTAAGAAGAACTTCTCCGGTGAAAAAATGTAGTTCCAACTGATCATCCCAAGAGAGATGATCATAGACTGAGTTTGGAACTTCAGTTGGGTGATAAATTTCACCACCAATACGAACCCTAAGTCCGTATAGATCAAAGTACATCTTTTCATCACTTGGATTGAAGATTGGCAAATAGCATCCACCGTTGCGTTTGTAAAACTGGGGTTAAGCCATTTTAATGAGTAAAGATGTGAACAAAATATTGAGAAGATGATGAGTTGAGTATGAAAAGGCAGTGAGAAGTTTTGAGAGTGGACGGTGTGAATTTATAGCAGGGGAGATAGAAACTGAAAAGACTTTTTGATTAACCATGTAATAATTAATCATA